>NW_027520096.1:0-67790 GCF_051989625.1 Stigmatopora argus | reverse complement strand
AAATGGTCGAAAATGTTTAAAATCAACCCAGGAATAGTGCATTGAAAGCCCGCAGAAAGTTTTGGAAAAGATCGGTAAATTTGGGAAAATGTCAAAAATGGTCAAAAATGTTTAAAATCAACCCAGGAATAGTGCATTGAAAGCCCGCAGAAAGTTTTGGAAAAGATGGGTAAATTTGGGAAAATGTCAAAAATGGTCGAAAATGTTTAAAATCAACCCAGGAATAGTGCATTGAAAGCCCGCAGAAAGTTTTGGAAAAGATCGGTAAATTTGGGAAAATGTCAAAAATGGTCGAAAATGTTTAAAATCAACCCAGGAATAGTGCATTGAAAGCCCGCAGAAAGTTTTGGAAAAGATCGGTAAATTTGGGAAAATGTCAAAAATGGTCGAAAATGTTTAAAATTAACCCAGGAATAGTGCATCGAAAGACCGCAGAAATTTTTTCTGGGTCTACCAGCGCTAGAAATTTTTTTTGGGTCTACCAGGGGTAGAATTTTTTTTTTTTTTTTTTTTAATTTTTAAAACGTTATTTAGCTCTAGGCGGCGTACAGGGCTCCACAGATGGGTTTGGGTTTGGGTTTGGGTTAGAGTTAGGGGTTGGGTTGGGGTCAACCCAGGCAAAGTGCAGACATGAATATCGGGCACTGGAGGTGATTTTCCTGGGTAAAAGACAGCCATAAACGTCGGCGCGACCAAATACGACGACATACGACCATTCTCAAAAGTGCCCAAAATGCACTAAAATTGGTTTTAAATCAGCACTCATCGATCAAATACAAATATTATATATTTAATACAAATATTTGACCTTTTTAAACATTAAAACCGGGCCCAGGAGGGTGATTTACCCGAAGAAATGACACTTTTGACCTGGCAATTTGACCCTAATTGCAGTAAAAAAAAAAGTCCACAGTGTGGCAGAGTTCTGCGGGTTCCATAGCGGCCCAGTGCGTACATTGGAACATGTGGAAAAAGTTGGAAAAATGTTAAAAATGGTCGAAAATGGTTAAAATCAACCCAGAAATAGTGCATTGAAAGCCCGCAGAAAGTTTTGGAAAAGATCGGTAAATTTGGGAAAATGTCAAAAATGGTCGAAAATGTTTAAAATCAACCCAGGAATAGTGCATTGAAAGCCCGCAGAAAGTTTTGGAAAAGATCGGTAAATTTGGGAAAATGTCAAAAATGGTCGAAAATGTTTAAAATCAACCCAGGAATAGTGCATTGAAAGCCCGCAGAAAGTTTTGGAAAAGATCGGTAAATTTGGGAAAATGTCAAAAATGGTCGAAAATGTTTAAAATCAACCCAGGAATAGTGCATTGAAAGCCCGCAGAAAGTTTTGGAAAAGATCGGTAAATTTGGGAAAATGTCAAAAATGGTCGAAAATGTTTAAAATCAACCCAGGAATAGTGCATTGAAAGCCCGCAGAAAGTTTTGGAAAAGATCGGTAAATTTGGGAAAATGTCAAAAATGGTCGAAAATGTTTAAAATCAACCCAGGAATAGTGCATTGAAAGCCCGCAGAAAGTTTTGGAAAAGATCGGTAAATTTGGGAAAATGTCAAAAATGGTCAAAAATGTTTAAAATCAACCCAGGAATAGTGCATTGAAAGCCCGCAGAAAGTTTTGGAAAAGATCGGTAAATTTGGGAAAATGTCAAAAATGGTCGAAAATGTTTAAAATCAACCCAGGAATAGTGCATTGAAAGCCCGCAGAAAGTTTTGGAAAAGATCGGTAAATTTGGGAAAATGTCAAAAATGGTCGAAAATGTTTAAAATTAACCCAGGAATAGTGCATCGAAAGACCGCAGAAATTTTTTCTGGGTCTACCAGCGCTAGAATTTTTTTTTGGGTCTACCAGGGGTAGAATTTTTTTTTTTTTTTTTTAATTTTTAAAACGTTATTTAGCTCTAGGCGGCGTACAGGGCTCCACAGATGGGTTTGGGTTTGGGTTTGGGTTAGAGTTAGGGGTTGGGTTGGGGTCAACCCAGGCAAAGTGCAGACATGAATATCGGGCACTGGAGGTGATTTTCCTGGGTAAAAGACAGCCATAAACGTCGGCGCGACCAAATACGACGACATACGACCATTCTCAAAAGTGCCCAAAATGCACTAAAATTGGTTTTAAATCAGCACTCATCGATCAAATACAAATATTATATATTTAATACAAATATTTGACCTTTTTAAACATTAAAACCGGGCCCAGGAGGGTGATTTACCCGAAGAAATGACACTTTTGACCCGGCAATTTGACCCTAATTGCAGTAAAAAAAAATGTCCACAGTGTGGCAGAGTTCTGCGGGTTCCATAGCGGCCCAGTGCGTACATTGGAACATGTGGAAAAAGTTGGAAAAATGTTAAACATGGTCGAAAATGGTTAAAATCAACCCAGAAATAGTGCATTGAAAGCCCGCAGAAAGTTTTGGAAAAGATCGGTAAATTTGGGAAAATGTCAAAAATGGTCGAAAATGTTTAAAATCAACCCAGGAATAGTGCATTGAAAGCCCGCAGAAAGTTTTGGAAAAGATCGGTAAATTTGGGAAAATGTCAAAAATGGTCGAAAATGTTTAAAATCAACCCAGGAATAGTGCATTGAAAGCCCGCAGAAAGTTTTGGAAAAGATCGGTAAATTTGGGAAAATGTCAAAAATGGTCAAAAATGTTTAAAATCAACCCAGGAATAGTGCATTGAAAGCCCGCAGAAAGTTTTGGAAAAGATCGGTAAATTTGGGAAAATGTCAAAAATGGTCGAAAATGTTTAAAATCAACCCAGGAATAGTGCATTGAAAGCCCGCAGAAAGTTTTGGAAAAGATCGGTAAATTTGGGAAAATGTCAAAAATGGTCAAAAATGTTTAAAATCAACCCAGGAATAGTGCATTGAAAGCCCGCAGAAAGTTTTGGAAAAGATCGGTAAATTTGGGAAAATGTCAAAAATGGTCGAAAATGTTTAAAATCAACCCAGGAATAGTGCACCGAAAGCCCGCAGAAAGTTTTGGAAAAGATCGGTAAATTTAAATTTAAGCGTTTTTTTTCTAAGTGTGGAGGGACTTAGAAAAAATCCGCTTAAATTTAAGCGTTTTTTTTCTAAGTGTGGAGGGACTTAGAAAAAATCCGCTTAAATTTAAGCGTTTTTTTTCTAAGTGTGGAGGGACTTAGAAAAAATCCGCTTAAATTTAAGCGTTTTTTTTCTAAGTGTGGAGGGACTTAGAAAAAATCCGCTTAAATTTAAGCGTTTTTTTTCTAAGTGTGGAGGGACTTAGAAAAAATCCGCTTAAATTTAAGCGTTTTTTTTTCTAAGTGTGGAGGGACTTAGAAAAATTTCTGGAGCTCAGAAATTCAGCGGGGCATCAGCCGACCCAATCCGCTCACGGTGCACTATTCTCGGATCGACTCGGGGCGAACCCCCGCCGATTTTAAAAGTGCTAAAACTCGAAAAATATACGGAGCTCGACGATGAAACTTGGTATCTGTCGATAATAGTGCATCGAAAGCCCGCAGAAAGTTTTGGAAAAAGATAGGTAAATTTGGGAAAATGTCAAAAATGGTCGAAAATGTTTAAAATCAACCCAGGAATAGTGCACCGAAAGCCCGCAGAAAGTTTTGGAAAAGATCGGTAAATTTGGGAAAATGTCAAAAATGGTCGAAAATGTTTAAAATCAACCCAGGAATAGTGCACCGAAAGCCCGCAGAAAGTTTTGGAAAAGATCGGTAAATTTAAATTTAAGCGTTTTTTTTCTAAGTGTGGAGGGACTTAGAAAAAATCCGCTTAAATTTAAGCGTTTTTTTTCTAAGTGTGGAGGGACTTAGAAAAAATCCGCTTAAATTTAAGCGTTTTTTTTTCTAAGTGTGGAGGGACTTAGAAAAATTTCTGGAGCTCAGAAATTCAGCGGGGCATCAGCCGACCCAATCCGCTCACGGTGCACTATTCTCGGATCGACTCGGGGCGAACCCCCGCCGATTTTAAAAGTGCTAAAACTCGAAAAATATACGGAGCTCGACGATGAAACTTGGTATCTGTCGATAATAGTGCATCGAAAGCCCGCAGAAAGTTTTGGAAAAAGATAGGTAAATTTGGGAAAATGTCAAAAATGGTCGAAAATGTTTAAAATCAACCCAGGAATAGTGCACCGAAAGCCCGCAGAAAGTTTTGGAAAAGATCGGTAAATTTGGGAAAATGTCAAAAATGGTCGAAAATGTTTAAAATCAACCCAGGAATAGTGCACCGAAAGCCCGCAGAAAGTTTTGGAAAAGATCGGTAAATTTAAATTTAAGCGTTTTTTTTCTAAGTGTGGAGGGACTTAGAAAAAATCCGCTTAAATTTAAGCGTTTTTTTTCTAAGTGTGGAGGGACTTAGAAAAAATCCGCTTAAATTTAAGCGTTTTTTTTCTAAGTGTGGAGGGACTTAGAAAAATTTCTGGAGCTCAGAAATTCAGCGGGGCATCAGCCGACCCAATCCGCTCACGGTGCACTATTCTCGGATCGACTCGGGGCGAACCCCCGCCGATTTTAAAAGTGCTAAAACTCGAAAAATATACGGAGCTCGACGATGAAACTTGGTATCTGTCGATAATAGTGCATCGAAAGCCCGCAGAAAGTTTTGGAAAAAGATCGGTAAATTTGGGAAAATGTCAAAAATGGTCGAAAATGTTTAAAATCAACCCAGGAATAGTGCACCGAAAGCCCGCAGAAAGTTTTGGAAAAGATCGGTAAATTTAAATTTAAGCGTTTTTTTTCTAAGTGTGGAGGGACTTAGAAAAAATCCGCTTAAATTTAAGCGTTTTTTTTCTAAGTGTGGAGGGACTTAGAAAAAATCCGCTTAAATTTAAGCGTTTTTTTTCTAAGTGTGGAGGGACTTAGAAAAAATCCGCTTAAATTTAAGCGTTTTTTTTCTAAGTGTGGAGGGACTTAGAAAAAATCTGCTTAAATTTAAGCGTTTTTTTTCTAAGTGTGGAGGGACTTAGAAAAAATCCGCTTAAATTTAAGTGTTTTTTTTCTAAGTGTGGAGGGACTTAGAAAAAATTCTGGAGCTCAGAAATTCAGCGGGGCATCAGCCGACCCAATCCGCTCACGGTGCACTATTCTCGGATCGACTCGGGGCGAACCCCCGCCGATTTTAAAAGTGCTGAAACTCGAAAAATATACGGAGCTCGACGATGAAACCTGGTATCTGTCGATAATAGTGCATCGAAAGCCCGCAGAAAGTTTTGGAAAAAGATCGGTAAATTTGGGAAAATGTCAAAAATGGTCGAAAATGTTTAAAATCAACCCAGGAATAGTGCACCGAAAGCCCGCAGAAAGTTTTGGAAAAGATCGGTAAATTTGGGAAAATGTCAAAAATGGTCGAAAATGTTTAAAATCAACCCAGGAATAGTGCATTGAAAGCCCGCAGAAAGTTTTGGAAAAGATCGGTATATTTGGGAAAATGTCAAAAATGGTCGAAAATGTTTAAAATCAACCCAGGAATAGTGCATTGAAAGCCCGCAGAAAGTTTTGGAAAAGATCGGTAAATTTGGGAAAATGTCAAAAATGGTCAAAAATGTTTAAAATCAACCCAGGAATAGTTCATTGAAAGCCCGCAGAAAGTTTTGGAAAAGATCGGTAAATTTGGGAAAATGTCAAAAATGGTCAAAAATGTTTAAAATCAACCCAGGAATAGTGCATTGAAAGCCCGCAGAAAGTTTTGGAAAAGATCGGTAAATTTGGGAAAATGTCAAAAATGGTCGAAAATGTTTAAAATCAACCCAGGAATAGTGCATTGAAAGCCCGCAGAAAGTTTTGGAAAAGATCGGTAAATTTGGGAAAATGTCAAAAATGGTCGAAAATGTTTAAAATTAACCCAGGAATAGTGCATCGAAAGACCGCAGAAATTTTTTCTGGGTCTACCAGCGCTAGAAATTTTTTTTGGGTCTACCAGGGGTAGAATTTTTTTTTTTTTTTTTTTTAATTTTTAAAACGTTATTTAGCTCTAGGCGGCGTACAGGGCTCCACAGATGGGTTTGGGTTTGGGTTTGGGTTAGAGTTAGGGGTTGGGTTGGGGTCAACCCAGGCAAAGTGCAGACATGAATATCGGGCACTGGAGGTGATTTTCCTGGGTAAAAGACAGCCATAAACGTCGGCGCGACCAAATACGACGACATACGACCATTCTCAAAAGTGCCCAAAATGCACTAAAATTGGTTTTAAATCAGCACTCATCGATCAAATACAAATATTATATATTTAATACAAATATTTGACCTTTTTAAACATTAAAACCGGGCCCAGGAGGGTGATTTACCCGAAGAAATGACACTTTTGACCTGGCAATTTGACCCTAATTGCAGTAAAAAAAAATGTCCACAGTGTGGCAGAGTTCTGCGGGTTCCATAGCGGCCCAGTGCGTACATTGGAACATGTGGAAAAAGTTGGAAAAATGTTAAACATGGTCGAAAATGGTTAAAATCAACCCAGAAATAGTGCATTGAAAGCCCGCAGAAAGTTTTGGAAAAGATCGGTAAATTTGGGAAAATGTCAAAAATGGTCGAAAATGTTTAAAATCAACCCAGGAATAGTGCATTGAAAGCCCGCAGAAAGTTTTGGAAAAGATCGGTAAATTTGGGAAAATGTCAAAAATGGTCAAAAATGTTTAAAATCAACCCAGGAATAGTGCATTGAAAGCCCGCAGAAAGTTTTGGAAAAGATGGGTAAATTTGGGAAAATGTCAAAAATGGTCGAAAATGTTTAAAATCAACCCAGGAATAGTGCATTGAAAGCCCGCAGAAAGTTTTGGAAAAGATCGGTAAATTTGGGAAAATGTCAAAAATGGTCGAAAATGTTTAAAATCAACCCAGGAATAGTGCATTGAAAGCCCGCAGAAAGTTTTGGAAAAGATCGGTAAATTTGGGAAAATGTCAAAAATGGTCGAAAATGTTTAAAATTAACCCAGGAATAGTGCATCGAAAGACCGCAGAAATTTTTTCTGGGTCTACCAGCGCTAGAAATTTTTTTTGGGTCTACCAGGGGTAGAATTTTTTTTTTTTTTTTTTTTAATTTTTAAAACGTTATTTAGCTCTAGGCGGCGTACAGGGCTCCACAGATGGGTTTGGGTTTGGGTTTGGGTTAGAGTTAGGGGTTGGGTTGGGGTCAACCCAGGCAAAGTGCAGACATGAATATCGGGCACTGGAGGTGATTTTCCTGGGTAAAAGACAGCCATAAACGTCGGCGCGACCAAATACGACGACATACGACCATTCTCAAAAGTGCCCAAAATGCACTAAAATTGGTTTTAAATCAGCACTCATCGATCAAATACAAATATTATATATTTAATACAAATATTTGACCTTTTTAAACATTAAAACCGGGCCCAGGAGGGTGATTTACCCGAAGAAATGACACTTTTGACCTGGCAATTTGACCCTAATTGCAGTAAAAAAAAAAGTCCACAGTGTGGCAGAGTTCTGCGGGTTCCATAGCGGCCCAGTGCGTACATTGGAACATGTGGAAAAAGTTGGAAAAATGTTAAAAATGGTCGAAAATGGTTAAAATCAACCCAGAAATAGTGCATTGAAAGCCCGCAGAAAGTTTTGGAAAAGATCGGTAAATTTGGGAAAATGTCAAAAATGGTCGAAAATGTTTAAAATCAACCCAGGAATAGTGCATTGAAAGCCCGCAGAAAGTTTTGGAAAAGATCGGTAAATTTGGGAAAATGTCAAAAATGGTCGAAAATGTTTAAAATCAACCCAGGAATAGTGCATTGAAAGCCCGCAGAAAGTTTTGGAAAAGATCGGTAAATTTGGGAAAATGTCAAAAATGGTCGAAAATGTTTAAAATCAACCCAGGAATAGTGCATTGAAAGCCCGCAGAAAGTTTTGGAAAAGATCGGTAAATTTGGGAAAATGTCAAAAATGGTCGAAAATGTTTAAAATCAACCCAGGAATAGTGCATTGAAAGCCCGCAGAAAGTTTTGGAAAAGATCGGTAAATTTGGGAAAATGTCAAAAATGGTCGAAAATGTTTAAAATCAACCCAGGAATAGTGCATTGAAAGCCCGCAGAAAGTTTTGGAAAAGATCGGTAAATTTGGGAAAATGTCAAAAATGGTCAAAAATGTTTAAAATCAACCCAGGAATAGTGCATTGAAAGCCCGCAGAAAGTTTTGGAAAAGATCGGTAAATTTGGGAAAATGTCAAAAATGGTCGAAAATGTTTAAAATCAACCCAGGAATAGTGCATTGAAAGCCCGCAGAAAGTTTTGGAAAAGATCGGTAAATTTGGGAAAATGTCAAAAATGGTCGAAAATGTTTAAAATTAACCCAGGAATAGTGCATCGAAAGACCGCAGAAATTTTTTCTGGGTCTACCAGCGCTAGAATTTTTTTTTGGGTCTACCAGGGGTAGAATTTTTTTTTTTTTTTTTTAATTTTTAAAACGTTATTTAGCTCTAGGCGGCGTACAGGGCTCCACAGATGGGTTTGGGTTTGGGTTTGGGTTAGAGTTAGGGGTTGGGTTGGGGTCAACCCAGGCAAAGTGCAGACATGAATATCGGGCACTGGAGGTGATTTTCCTGGGTAAAAGACAGCCATAAACGTCGGCGCGACCAAATACGACGACATACGACCATTCTCAAAAGTGCCCAAAATGCACTAAAATTGGTTTTAAATCAGCACTCATCGATCAAATACAAATATTATATATTTAATACAAATATTTGACCTTTTTAAACATTAAAACCGGGCCCAGGAGGGTGATTTACCCGAAGAAATGACACTTTTGACCCGGCAATTTGACCCTAATTGCAGTAAAAAAAAATGTCCACAGTGTGGCAGAGTTCTGCGGGTTCCATAGCGGCCCAGTGCGTACATTGGAACATGTGGAAAAAGTTGGAAAAATGTTAAACATGGTCGAAAATGGTTAAAATCAACCCAGAAATAGTGCATTGAAAGCCCGCAGAAAGTTTTGGAAAAGATCGGTAAATTTGGGAAAATGTCAAAAATGGTCGAAAATGTTTAAAATCAACCCAGGAATAGTGCATTGAAAGCCCGCAGAAAGTTTTGGAAAAGATCGGTAAATTTGGGAAAATGTCAAAAATGGTCGAAAATGTTTAAAATCAACCCAGGAATAGTGCATTGAAAGCCCGCAGAAAGTTTTGGAAAAGATCGGTAAATTTGGGAAAATGTCAAAAATGGTCAAAAATGTTTAAAATCAACCCAGGAATAGTGCATTGAAAGCCCGCAGAAAGTTTTGGAAAAGATCGGTAAATTTGGGAAAATGTCAAAAATGGTCGAAAATGTTTAAAATCAACCCAGGAATAGTGCACCGAAAGCCCGCAGAAAGTTTTGGAAAAGATCGGTAAATTTAAATTTAAGCGTTTTTTTTCTAAGTGTGGAGGGACTTAGAAAAAATCCGCTTAAATTTAAGCGTTTTTTTTCTAAGTGTGGAGGGACTTAGAAAAAATCCGCTTAAATTTAAGCGTTTTTTTTCTAAGTGTGGAGGGACTTAGAAAAAATCCGCTTAAATTTAAGCGTTTTTTTTCTAAGTGTGGAGGGACTTAGAAAAAATCCGCTTAAATTTAAGCGTTTTTTTTTCTAAGTGTGGAGGGACTTAGAAAAATTTCTGGAGCTCAGAAATTCAGCGGGGCATCAGCCGACCCAATCCGCTCACGGTGCACTATTCTCGGATCGACTCGGGGCGAACCCCCGCCGATTTTAAAAGTGCTGAAACTCGAAAAATATACGGAGCTCGACGATGAAACCTGGTATCTGTCGATAATAGTGCATCGAAAGCCCGCAGAAAGTTTTGGAAAAAGATAGGTAAATTTGGGAAAATGTCAAAAATGGTCGAAAATGTTTAAAATCAACCCAGGAATAGTGCACCGAAAGCCCGCAGAAAGTTTTGGAAAAGATCGGTAAATTTGGGAAAATGTCAAAAATGGTCGAAAATGTTTAAAATCAACCCAGGAATAGTGCACCGAAAGCCCGCAGAAAGTTTTGGAAAAGATCGGTAAATTTAAATTTAAGCGTTTTTTTTCTAAGTGTGGAGGGACTTAGAAAAAATCCGCTTAAATTTAAGCGTTTTTTTTCTAAGTGTGGAGGGACTTAGAAAAAATCCGCTTAAATTTAAGCGTTTTTTTCTAAGTGTGGAGGGACTTAGAAAAATTTCTGGAGCTCAGAAATTCAGCGGGGCATCAGCCGACCCAATCCGCTCACGGTGCACTATTCTCGGATCGACTCGGGGCGAACCCCCGCCGATTTTAAAAGTGCTAAAACTCGAAAAATATACGGAGCTCGACGATGAAACTTGGTATCTGTCGATAATAGTGCATCGAAAGCCCGCAGAAAGTTTTGGAAAAAGATAGGTAAATTTGGGAAAATGTCAAAAATGGTCGAAAATGTTTAAAATCAACCCAGGAATAGTGCACCGAAAGCCCGCAGAAAGTTTTGGAAAAGATCGGTAAATTTGGGAAAATGTCAAAAATGGTCGAAAATGTTTAAAATCAACCCAGGAATAGTGCACCGAAAGCCCGCAGAAAGTTTTGGAAAAGATCGGTAAATTTAAATTTAAGCGTTTTTTTTCTAAGTGTGGAGGGACTTAGAAAAAATCCGCTTAAATTTAAGCGTTTTTTTTCTAAGTGTGGAGGGACTTAGAAAAAATCCGCTTAAATTTAAGCGTTTTTTTTCTAAGTGTGGAGGGACTTAGAAAAATTTCTGGAGCTCAGAAATTCAGCGGGGCATCAGCCGACCCAATCCGCTCACGGTGCACTATTCTCGGATCGACTCGGGGCGAACCCCCGCCGATTTTAAAAGTGCTAAAACTCGAAAAATATACGGAGCTCGACGATGAAACTTGGTATCTGTCGATAATAGTGCATCGAAAGCCCGCAGAAAGTTTTGGAAAAAGATCGGTAAATTTGGGAAAATGTCAAAAATGGTCGAAAATGTTTAAAATCAACCCAGGAATAGTGCACCGAAAGCCCGCAGAAAGTTTTGGAAAAGATCGGTAAATTTAAATTTAAGCGTTTTTTTTCTAAGTGTGGAGGGACTTAGAAAAAATCCGCTTAAATTTAAGCGTTTTTTTTCTAAGTGTGGAGGGACTTAGAAAAAATCCGCTTAAATTTAAGCGTTTTTTTTTCTAAGTGTGGAGGGACTTAGAAAAAATCCGCTTAAATTTAAGCGTTTTTTTTCTAAGTGTGGAGGGACTTAGAAAAAATCTGCTTAAATTTAAGCGTTTTTTTTCTAAGTGTGGAGGGACTTAGAAAAAATCCGCTTAAATTTAAGTGTTTTTTTTCTAAGTGTGGAGGGACTTAGAAAAAATTCTGGAGCTCAGAAATTCAGCGGGGCATCAGCCGACCCAATCCGCTCACGGTGCACTATTCTCGGATCGACTCGGGGCGAACCCCCGCCGATTTTAAAAGTGCTGAAACTCGAAAAATATACGGAGCTCGACGATGAAACCTGGTATCTGTCGATAATAGTGCATCGAAAGCCCGCAGAAAGTTTTGGAAAAAGATCGGTAAATTTGGGAAAATGTCAAAAATGGTCGAAAATGTTTAAAATCAACCCAGGAATAGTGCACCGAAAGCCCGCAGAAAGTTTTGGAAAAGATCGGTAAATTTGGGAAAATGTCAAAAATGGTCGAAAATGTTTAAAATCAACCCAGGAATAGTGCATTGAAAGCCCGCAGAAAGTTTTGGAAAAGATCGGTATATTTGGGAAAATGTCAAAAATGGTCGAAAATGTTTAAAATCAACCCAGGAATAGTGCATTGAAAGCCCGCAGAAAGTTTTGGAAAAGATCGGTAAATTTGGGAAAATGTCAAAAATGGTCAAAAATGTTTAAAATCAACCCAGGAATAGTTCATTGAAAGCCCGCAGAAAGTTTTGGAAAAGATCGGTAAATTTGGGAAAATGTCAAAAATGGTCAAAAATGTTTAAAATCAACCCAGGAATAGTGCATTGAAAGCCCGCAGAAAGTTTTGGAAAAGATCGGTAAATTTGGGAAAATGTCAAAAATGGTCGAAAATGTTTAAAATCAACCCAGGAATAGTGCATTGAAAGCCCGCAGAAAGTTTTGGAAAAGATCGGTAAATTTGGGAAAATGTCAAAAATGGTCGAAAATGTTTAAAATTAACCCAGGAATAGTGCATCGAAAGACCGCAGAAATTTTTTCTGGGTCTACCAGCGCTAGAAATTTTTTTTGGGTCTACCAGGGGTAGAATTTTTTTTTTTTTTTTTTTTAATTTTTAAAACGTTATTTAGCTCTAGGCGGCGTACAGGGCTCCACAGATGGGTTTGGGTTTGGGTTTGGGTTAGAGTTAGGGGTTGGGTTGGGGTCAACCCAGGCAAAGTGCAGACATGAATATCGGGCACTGGAGGTGATTTTCCTGGGTAAAAGACAGCCATAAACGTCGGCGCGACCAAATACGACGACATACGACCATTCTCAAAAGTGCCCAAAATGCACTAAAATTGGTTTTAAATCAGCACTCATCGATCAAATACAAATATTATATATTTAATACAAATATTTGACCTTTTTAAACATTAAAACCGGGCCCAGGAGGGTGATTTACCCGAAGAAATGACACTTTTGACCTGGCAATTTGACCCTAATTGCAGTAAAAAAAAATGTCCACAGTGTGGCAGAGTTCTGCGGGTTCCATAGCGGCCCAGTGCGTACATTGGAACATGTGGAAAAAGTTGGAAAAATGTTAAACATGGTCGAAAATGGTTAAAATCAACCCAGAAATAGTGCATTGAAAGCCCGCAGAAAGTTTTGGAAAAGATCGGTAAATTTGGGAAAATGTCAAAAATGGTCGAAAATGTTTAAAATCAACCCAGGAATAGTGCATTGAAAGCCCGCAGAAAGTTTTGGAAAAGATCGGTAAATTTGGGAAAATGTCAAAAATGGTCAAAAATGTTTAAAATCAACCCAGGAATAGTGCATTGAAAGCCCGCAGAAAGTTTTGGAAAAGATGGGTAAATTTGGGAAAATGTCAAAAATGGTCGAAAATGTTTAAAATCAACCCAGGAATAGTGCATTGAAAGCCCGCAGAAAGTTTTGGAAAAGATCGGTAAATTTGGGAAAATGTCAAAAATGGTCGAAAATGTTTAAAATCAACCCAGGAATAGTGCATTGAAAGCCCGCAGAAAGTTTTGGAAAAGATCGGTAAATTTGGGAAAATGTCAAAAATGGTCGAAAATGTTTAAAATTAACCCAGGAATAGTGCATCGAAAGACCGCAGAAATTTTTTCTGGGTCTACCAGCGCTAGAAATTTTTTTTGGGTCTACCAGGGGTAGAATTTTTTTTTTTTTTTTTTTTAATTTTTAAAACGTTATTTAGCTCTAGGCGGCGTACAGGGCTCCACAGATGGGTTTGGGTTTGGGTTTGGGTTAGAGTTAGGGGTTGGGTTGGGGTCAACCCAGGCAAAGTGCAGACATGAATATCGGGCACTGGAGGTGATTTTCCTGGGTAAAAGACAGCCATAAACGTCGGCGCGACCAAATACGACGACATACGACCATTCTCAAAAGTGCCCAAAATGCACTAAAATTGGTTTTAAATCAGCACTCATCGATCAAATACAAATATTATATATTTAATACAAATATTTGACCTTTTTAAACATTAAAACCGGGCCCAGGAGGGTGATTTACCCGAAGAAATGACACTTTTGACCTGGCAATTTGACCCTAATTGCAGTAAAAAAAAATGTCCACAGTGTGGCAGAGTTCTGCGGGTTCCATAGCGGCCCAGTGCGTACATTGGAACATGTGGAAAAAGTTGGAAAAATGTTAAACATGGTCGAAAATGGTTAAAATCAACCCAGAAATAGTGCATTGAAAGCCCGCAGAAAGTTTTGGAAAAGATCGGTAAATTTGGGAAAATGTCAAAAATGGTCGAAAATGTTTAAAATCAACCCAGGAATAGTGCATTGAAAGCCCGCAGAAAGTTTTGGAAAAGATCGGTAAATTTGGGAAAATGTCAAAAATGGTCGAAAATGTTTAAAATCAACCCAGGAATAGTGTATTGAAAGCCCGCAGAAAGTTTTGGAAAAGATCGGTAAATTTGGGAAAATGTCAAAAATGGTCGAAAATGTTTAAAATCAACCCAGGAATAGTGCATTGAAAGCCCGCAGAAAGTTTTGGAAAAGATCGGTAAATTTGGGAAAATGTCAAAAATGGTCAAAAATGTTTAAAATCAACCCAGGAATAGTGCATTGAAAGCCCGCAGAAAGTTTTGGAAAAGATCGGTATATTTGGGAAAATGTCAAAAATGGTCGAAAATGTTTAAAATCAACCCAGGAATAGTGCATTGAAAGCCCGCAGAAAGTTTTGGAAAAGATCGGTAAATTTGGGAAAATGTCAAAAATGGTCAAAAATGTTTAAAATCAACCCAGGAATAGTGCATTGAAAGCCCGCAGAAAGTTTTGGAAAAGATCGGTAAATTTGGGAAAATGTCAAAAATGGTCAAAAATGTTTAAAATCAACCCAGGAATAGTGCATTGAAAGCCCGCAGAAAGTTTTGGAAAAGATCGGTAAATTTGGGAAAATGTCAAAAATGGTCGAAAATGTTTAAAATCAACACAGGAATAGTGCATTGAAAGCCCGCAGAAAGTTTTGGAAAAGATCGGTAAATTTGGGAAAATGTCAAAAATGGTCGAAAATGTTTAAAATTAACCCAGGAATAGTGCATCGAAAGACCGCAGAAATTTTTTCTGGGTCTACCAGCGCTAGATATTTTTTCTGGGTCTACCAGCGCTAGAAATTTTTTTTGGGTCTACCAGGGGTAGAATTTTTTTTTTTTTTTTTTTAATTTTTAAAACGTTATTTAGCTCTAGGCGGCGTACAGGGCTCCACAGATGGGTTTGGGTTTGGGTTTGGGTTAGAGTTAGGGGTTGGGTTGGGGTCAACCCAGGCAAAGTGCAGACATGAATATCGGGCACTGGAGGTGATTTTCCTGGGTAAAAGACAGCCATAAACGTCGGCGCGACCAAATACGACGACATACGACCATTCTCAAAAGTGCCCAAAATGCACTAAAATTGGTTTTAAATCAGCACTCATCGATCAAATACAAATATTATATATTTAATACAAATATTTGACCTTTTTAAACATTAAAACCGGGCCCAGGAGGGTGATTTACCCGAAGAAATGACACTTTTGACCCGGCAATTTGACCCTAATTGCAGTAAAAAAAAATGTCCACAGTGTGGCAGAGTTCTGCGGGTTCCATAGCGGCCCAGTGCGTACATTGGAACATGTGGAAAAAGTTGGAAAAATGTTAAACATGGTCGAAAATGGTTAAAATCAACCCAGAAATAGTGCATTGAAAGCCCGCAGAAAGTTTTGGAAAAGATCGGTAAATTTGGGAAAATGTCAAAAATGGTCGAAAATGTTTAAAATCAACCCAGGAATAGTGCATTGAAAGCCCGCAGAAAGTTTTGGAAAAGATCGGTAAATTTGGGAAAATGTCAAAAATGGTCAAAAATGTTTAAAATCAACCCAGGAATAGTGCATTGAAAGCCCGCAGAAAGTTTTGGAAAAGATCGGTAAATTTGGGAAAATGTCAAAAATGGTCGAAAATGTTTAAAATCAACCCAGGAATAGTGCATTGAAAGCCCGCAGAAAGTTTTGGAAAAGATCGGTAAATTTGGGAAAATGTCAAAAATGGTCGAAAATGTTTAAAATCAACCCAGGAATAGTGCATTGAAAGCCCGCAGAAAGTTTTGGAAAAGATCGGTAAATTTGGGAAAATGTCAAAAATGGTCGAAAATGTTTAAAATCAACCCAGGAATAGTGCATTGAAAGCCCGCAGAAAGTTTTGGAAAAGATCGGTAAATTTGGGAAAATGTCAAAAATGGTCAAAAATGTTTAAAATCAACCCAGGAATAGTGCATTGAAAGCCCGCAGAAAGTTTTGGAAAAGATCGGTATATTTGGGAAAATGTCAAAAATGGTCGAAAATGTTTAAAATCAACCCAGGAATAGTGCATTGAAAGCCCGCAGAAAGTTTTGGAAAAGATCGGTAAATTTGGGAAAATGTCAAAAATGGTCAAAAATGTTTAAAATCAACCCAGGAATAGTGCATTGAAAGCCCGCAGAAAGTTTTTGAAAAGATCGGTAAATTTGGGAAAATGTCAAAAATGGTCAAAAATGTTTAAAATCAACCCAGGAATAGTGCATTGAAAGCCCGCAGAAAGTTTTGGAAAAGATCGGTAAATTTGGGAAAATGTCAAAAATGGTCGAAAATGTTTAAAATCAACACAGGAATAGTGCATTGAAAGCCCGCAGAAAGTTTTGGAAAAGATCGGTAAATTTGGGAAAATGTCAAAAATGGTCGAAAATGTTTAAAATTAACCCAGGAATAGTGCATCGAAAGACCGCAGAAATTTTTTCTGGGTCTACCAGCGCTAGAAATTTTTTCTGGGTCTACCAGCGCTAGAAATTTTTTTTGGGTCTACCAGGGGTAGAAATTTTTTTTTTTTTTTTTTTAATTTTTAAAACGTTATTTAGCTCTAGGCGGCGTACAGGGCTCCACAGATGGGTTTGGGTTTGGGTTTGGGTTAGAGTTAGGGGTTGGGTTGGGGTCAACCCAGGCAAAGTGCAGACATGAATATCGGGCACTGGAGGTGATTTTCCTGGGTAAAAGACAGCCATAAACGTCGGCGCGACCAAATACGACGACATACGACCATTCTCAAAAGTGCCCAAAATGCACTAAAATTGGTTTTAAATCAGCACTCATCGATCAAATACAAATATTATATATTTAATACAAATATTTGACCTTTTTAAACATTAAAACCGGGCCCAGGAGGGTGATTTACCCGAAGAAATGACACTTTTGACCTGGCAATTTGACCCTAATTGCAGTAAAAAAAAATGTCCACAGTGTGGCAGAGTTCTGCGGGTTCCATAGCGGCCCAGTGCGTACATTGGAACATGTGGAAAAAGTTGGAAAAATGTTAAAAATGGTCGAAAATGGTTAAAATCAACCCAGAAATAGTGCATTGAAAGCCCGCAGAAAGTTTTGGAAAAGATCGGTAAATTTGGGAAAATGTCAAAAATGGTCGAAAATGTTTAAAATCAACCCAGGAATAGTGCATTGAAAGCCCGCAGAAAGTTTTGGAAAAGATCGGTAAATTTGGGAAAATGTCAAAAATGGTCGAAAATGTTTAAAATCAACCCAGGAATAGTGCATTGAAAGCCCGCAGAAAGTTTTGGAAAAGATCGGTAAATTTGGGAAAATGTCAAAAATGGTCGAAAATGTTTAAAATTAACCCAGGAATAGTGCATCGAAAGACCGCAGAAATTTTTTCTGGGTCTACCAGCGCTAGAAATTTTTTTTGGGTCTACCAGGGGTAGAATTTTTTTTTTTTTTTTTTTATTCTCAAAAGTGCCCAAAATGCACTAAAATTGGTTTTAAATCAGCACTCATCGATCAAATACAAATATTATATATTTAATACAAATATTTGACCTTTTTAAACATTAAAACCGGGCCCAGGAGGGTGATTTACCCGAAGAAATGACACTTTTGACCCGGCAATTTGACCCTAATTGCAGTAAAAAAAAATGTCCACAGTGTGGCAGAGTTCTGCGGGTTCCATAGCGGCCCAGTGCGTACATTGGAACATGTGGAAAAAGTTGGAAAAATGTTAAAAATGGTCGAAAATGGTTAAAATCAACCCAGAAATAGTGCATTGAAAGCCCGCAGAAAGTTTTGGAAAAGATCGGTAAATTTGGGAAAATGTCAAAAATGGTCGAAAATGTTTAAAATCAACCCAGGAATAGTGCATTGAAAGCCCGCAGAAAGTTTTGGAAAAGATCGGTAAATTTGGGAAAATGTCAAAAATGGTCGAAAATGTTTAAAATCAACCCAGGAATAGTGCATTGAAAGCCCGCAGAAAGTTTTGGAAAAGATCGGTAAATTTGGGAAAATGTCAAAAATGGTCAAAAATGTTTAAAATCAACCCAGGAATAGTGCATTGAAAGCCCGCAGAAAGTTTTGGAAAAGATCGGTAAATTTGGGAAAATGTCAAAAATGGTCGAAAATGTTTAAAATCAACCCAGGAATAGTGCATTGAAAGCCCGCAGAAAGTTTTGGAAAAGATCGGTAAATTTGGGAAAATGTCAAAAATGGTCGAAAATGTTTAAAATCAACCCAGGAATAGTGCATTGAAAGCCCGCAGAAAGTTTTGGAAAAGATCGGTATATTTGGGAAAATGTCAAAAATGGTCGAAAATGTTTAAAATCAACCCAGGAATAGTGCATTGAAAGCCCGCAGAAAGTTTTGGAAAAGATCGGTAAATTTGGGAAAATGTCAAAAATGGTCAAAAATGTTTAAAATCAACCCAGGAATAGTTCATTGAAAGCCCGCAGAAAGTTTTGGAAAAGATCGGTAAATTTGGGAAAATGTCAAAAATGGTCAAAAATGTTTAAAATCAACCCAGGAATAGTGCATTGAAAGCCCGCAGAAAGTTTTGGAAAAGATCGGTAAATTTGGGAAAATGTCAAAAATGGTCGAAAATGTTTAAAATCAACCCAGGAATAGTGCATTGAAAGCCCGCAGAAAGTTTTGGAAAAGATCGGTAAATTTGGGAAAATGTCAAAAATGGTCGAAAATGTTTAAAATTAACCCAGGAATAGTGCATCGAAAGACCGCAGAAATTTTTTCTGGGTCTACCAGCGCTAGAAATTTTTTTTGGGTCTACCAGGGGTAGAATTTTTTTTTTTTTTTTTTTTAATTTTTAAAACGTTATTTAGCTCTAGGCGGCGTACAGGGCTCCACAGATGGGTTTGGGTTTGGGTTTGGGTTAGAGTTAGGGGTTGGGTTGGGGTCAACCCAGGCAAAGTGCAGACATGAATATCGGGCACTGGAGGTGATTTTCCTGGGTAAAAGACAGCCATAAACGTCGGCGCGACCAAATACGACGACATACGACCATTCTCAAAAGTGCCCAAAATGCACTAAAATTGGTTTTAAATCAGCACTCATCGATCAAATACAAATATTATATATTTAATACAAATATTTGACCTTTTTAAACATTAAAACCGGGCCCAGGAGGGTGATTTACCCGAAGAAATGACACTTTTGACCTGGCAATTTGACCCTAATTGCAGTAAAAAAAAATGTCCACAGTGTGGCAGAGTTCTGCGGGTTCCATAGCGGCCCAGTGCGTACATTGGAACATGTGGAAAAAGTTGGAAAAATGTTAAACATGGTCGAAAATGGTTAAAATCAACCCAGAAATAGTGCATTGAAAGCCCGCAGAAAGTTTTGGAAAAGATCGGTAAATTTGGGAAAATGTCAAAAATGGTCGAAAATGTTTAAAATCAACCCAGGAATAGTGCATTGAAAGCCCGCAGAAAGTTTTGGAAAAGATCGGTAAATTTGGGAAAATGTCAAAAATGGTCAAAAATGTTTAAAATCAACCCAGGAATAGTGCATTGAAAGCCCGCAGAAAGTTTTGGAAAAGATGGGTAAATTTGGGAAAATGTCAAAAATGGTCGAAAATGTTTAAAATCAACCCAGGAATAGTGCATTGAAAGCCCGCAGAAAGTTTTGGAAAAGATCGGTAAATTTGGGAAAATGTCAAAAATGGTCGAAAATGTTTAAAATCAACCCAGGAATAGTGCATTGAAAGCCCGCAGAAAGTTTTGGAAAAGATCGGTAAATTTGGGAAAATGTCAAAAATGGTCGAAAATGTTTAAAATCAACCCAGGAATAGTGCATTGAAAGCCCGCAGAAAGTTTTGGAAAAGATCGGTAAATTTGGGAAAATGTCAAAAATGGTCGAAAATGTTTAAAATTAACCCAGGAATAGTGCATCGAAAGACCGCAGAAATTTTTTCTGGGTCTACCAGCGCTAGAAATTTTTTTTGGGTCTACCAGGGGTAGAATTTTTTTTTTTTTTTTTTTTAATTTTTAAAACGTTATTTAGCTCTAGGCGGCGTACAGGGCTCCACAGATGGGTTTGGGTTTGGGTTTGGGTTAGAGTTAGGGGTTGGGTTGGGGTCAACCCAGGCAAAGTGCAGACATGAATATCGGGCACTGGAGGTGATTTTCCTGGGTAAAAGACAGCCATAAACGTCGGCGCGACCAAATACGACGACATACGACCATTCTCAAAAGTGCCCAAAATGCACTAAAATTGGTTTTAAATCAGCACTCATCGATCAAATACAAATATTATATATTTAATACAAATATTTGACCTTTTTAAACATTAAAACCGGGCCCAGGAGGGTGATTTACCCGAAGAAATGACACTTTTGACCTGGCAATTTGACCCTAATTGCAGTAAAAAAAAAAGTCCACAGTGTGGCAGAGTTCTGCGGGTTCCATAGCGGCCCAGTGCGTACATTGGAACATGTGGAAAAAGTTGGAAAAATGTTAAAAATGGTCGAAAATGGTTAAAATCAACCCAGAAATAGTGCATTGAAAGCCCGCAGAAAGTTTTGGAAAAGATCGGTAAATTTGGGAAAATGTCAAAAATGGTCGAAAATGTTTAAAATCAACCCAGGAATAGTGCATTGAAAGCCCGCAGAAAGTTTTGGAAAAGATCGGTAAATTTGGGAAAATGTCAAAAATGGTCGAAAATGTTTAAAATCAACCCAGGAATAGTGCATTGAAAGCCCGCAGAAAGTTTTGGAAAAGATCGGTAAATTTGGGAAAATGTCAAAAATGGTCGAAAATGTTTAAAATCAACCCAGGAATAGTGCATTGAAAGCCCGCAGAAAGTTTTGGAAAAGATCGGTAAATTTGGGAAAATGTCAAAAATGGTCGAAAATGTTTAAAATCAACCCAGGAATAGTGCATTGAAAGCCCGCAGAAAGTTTTGGAAAAGATCGGTAAATTTGGGAAAATGTCAAAAATGGTCGAAAATGTTTAAAATCAACCCAGGAATAGTGCATTGAAAGCCCGCAGAAAGTTTTGGAAAAGATCGGTAAATTTGGGAAAATGTCAAAAATGGTCGAAAATGTTTAAAATTAACCCAGGAATAGTGCATCGAAAGACCGCAGAAATTTTTTCTGGGTCTACCAGCGCTAGAATTTTTTTTTGGGTCTACCAGGGGTAGAAATTTTTTTTTTTTTTTTTTAATTTTTAAAACGTTATTTAGCTCTAGGCGGCGTACAGGGCTCCACAGATGGGTTTGGGTTTGGGTTTGGGTTAGAGTTAGGGGTTGGGTTGGGGTCAACCCAGGCAAAGTGCAGACATGAATATCGGGCACTGGAGGTGATTTTCCTGGGTAAAAGACAGCCATAAACGTCGGCGCGACCAAATACGACGACATACGACCATTCTCAAAAGTGCCCAAAATGCACTAAAATTGGTTTTAAATCAGCACTCATCGATCAAATACAAATATTATATATTTAATACAAATATTTGACCTTTTTAAACATTAAAACCGGGCCCAGGAGGGTGATTTACCCGAAGAAATGACACTTTTGACCTGGCAATTTGACCCTAATTGCAGTAAAAAAAAATGTCCACAGTGTGGCAGAGTTCTGCGGGTTCCATAGCGGCCCAGTGCGTACATTGGAACATGTGGAAAAAGTTGGAAAAATGTTAAAAATGGTCGAAAATGTTTAAAATCAACCCAGGAATAGTGCATTGAAAGCCCGCAGAAAGTTTTGGAAAAGATCGGTAAATTTGGGAAAATGTCAAAAATGGTCGAAAATGTTTAAAATCAACCCAGGAATAGTGCATTGAAAGCCCGCAGAAAGTTTTGGAAAAGATCGGTAAATTTGGGAAAATGTCAAAAATGGTCGAAAATGTTTAAAATTAACCCAGGAATAGTGCATCGAAAGACCGCAGAAATTTTTTCTGGGTCTACCAGCGCTAGAAATTTTTTTTGGGTCTACCAGGGGTAGAATTTTTTTTTTTTTTTTTTTATTCTCAAAAGTGCCCAAAATGCACTAAAATTGGTTTTAAATCAGCACTCATCGATCAAATACAAATATTATATATTTAATACAAATATTTGACCTTTTTAAACATTAAAACCGGGCCCAGGAGGGTGATTTACCCGAAGAAATGACACTTTTGACCCGGCAATTTGACCCTAATTGCAGTAAAAAAAAATGTCCACAGTGTGGCAGAGTTCTGCGGGTTCCATAGCGGCCCAGTGCGTACATTGGAACATGTGGAAAAAGTTGGAAAAATGTTAAAAATGGTCGAAAATGGTTAAAATCAACCCAGAAATAGTGCATTGAAAGCCCGCAGAAAGTTTTGGAAAAGATCGGTAAATTTGGGAAAATGTCAAAAATGGTCGAAAATGTTTAAAATCAACCCAGGAATAGTGCATTGAAAGCCCGCAGAAAGTTTTGGAAAAGATCGGTAAATTTGGGAAAATGTCAAAAATGGTCGAAAATGTTTAAAATCAACCCAGGAATAGTGCATTGAAAGCCCGCAGAAAGTTTTGGAAAAGATCGGTAAATTTGGGAAAATGTCAAAAATGGTCAAAAATGTTTAAAATCAACCCAGGAATAGTGCATTGAAAGCCCGCAGAAAGTTTTGGAAAAGATCGGTAAATTTGGGAAAATGTCAAAAATGGTCGAAAATGTTTAAAATCAACCCAGGAATAGTGCATTGAAAGCCCGCAGAAAGTTTTGGAAAAGATCGGTAAATTTGGGAAAATGTCAAAAATGGTCGAAAATGTTTAAAATCAACCCAGGAATAGTGCATTGAAAGCCCGCAGAAAGTTTTGGAAAAGATCGGTATATTTGGGAAAATGTCAAAAATGGTCGAAAATGTTTAAAATCAACCCAGGAATAGTGCATTGAAAGCCCGCAGAAAGTTTTGGAAAAGATCGGTAAATTTGGGAAAATGTCAAAAATGGTCAAAAATGTTTAAAATCAACCCAGGAATAGTTCATTGAAAGCCCGCAGAAAGTTTTGGAAAAGATCGGTAAATTTGGGAAAATGTCAAAAATGGTCAAAAATGTTTAAAATCAACCCAGGAATAGTGCATTGAAAGCCCGCAGAAAGTTTTGGAAAAGATCGGTAAATTTGGGAAAATGTCAAAAATGGTCGAAAATGTTTAAAATCAACCCAGGAATAGTGCATTGAAAGCCCGCAGAAAGTTTTGGAAAAGATCGGTAAATTTGGGAAAATGTCAAAAATGGTCGAAAATGTTTAAAATTAACCCAGGAATAGTGCATCGAAAGACCGCAGAAATTTTTTCTGGGTCTACCAGCGCTAGAAATTTTTTTTGGGTCTACCAGGGGTAGAATTTTTTTTTTTTTTTTTTTAATTTTTAAAACGTTATTTAGCTCTAGGCGGCGTACAGGGCTCCACAGATGGGTTTGGGTTTGGGTTTGGGTTAGAGTTAGGGGTTGGGTTGGGGTCAACCCAGGCAAAGTGCAGACATGAATATCGGGCACTGGAGGTGATTTTCCTGGGTAAAAGACAGCCATAAACGTCGGCGCGACCAAATACGACGACATACGACCATTCTCAAAAGTGCCCAAAATGCACTAAAATTGGTTTTAAATCAGCACTCATCGATCAAATACAAATATTATATATTTAATACAAATATTTGACCTTTTTAAACATTAAAACCGGGCCCAGGAGGGTGATTTACCCGAAGAAATGCCACTTTTGACCTGGCAATTTGACCCTAATTGCAGTAAAAAAAAATGTCCACAGTGTGGCAGAGTTCTGCGGGTTCCATAGCGGCCCAGTGCGTACATTGGAACATGTGGAAAAAGTTGGAAAAATGTTAAAAATGGTCGAAAATGGTTAAAATCAACCCAGAAATAGTGCATTGAAAGCCCGCAGAAAGTTTTGGAAAAGATCGGTAAATTTGGGAAAATGTCAAAAATGGTCGAAAATGTTTAAAATCAACCCAGGAATAGTGCATTGAAAGCCCGCAGAAAGTTTTGGAAAAGATCGGTAAATTTGGGAAAATGTCAAAAATGGTCAAAAATGTTTAAAATCAACCCAGGAATAGTGCATTGAAAGCCCGCAGAAAGTTTTGGAAAAGATCGGTAAATTTGGGAAAATGTCAAAAATGGTCGAAAATGTTTAAAATCAACCCAGGAATAGTGCATTGAAAGCCCGCAGAAAGTTTTGGAAAAGATCGGTAAATTTGGGAAAATGTCAAAAATGGTCGAAAATGTTTAAAATCAACCCAGGAATAGTGCATTGAAAGCCCGCAGAAAGTTTTGGAAAAGATCGGTAAATTTGGGAAAATGTCAAAAATGGTCAAAAATGTTTAAAATCAACCCAGGAATAGTGCATTGAAAGCCCGCAGAAAGTTTTGGAAAAGATCGGTAAATTTGGGAAAATGTCAAAAATGGTCAAAAATGTTTAAAATCAACCCAGGAATAGTGCATTGAAAGCCCGCAGAAAGTTTTGGAAAAGATCGGTAAATTTGGGAAAATGTCAAAAATGGTCGAAAATGTTTAAAATCAACCCAGGAATAGTGCATTGAAAGCCCGCAGAAAGTTTTGGAAAAGATCGGTAAATTTGGGAAAATGTCAAAAATGGTCGAAAATGTTTAAAATTAACCCAGGAATAGTGCATCGAAAGACCGCAGAAATTTTTTCTGGGTCTACCAGCGCTAGAAATTTTTTTTGGGTCTACCAGGGGTAGAATTTTTTTTTTTTTTTTTTTTAATTTTTAAAACGTTATTTAGCTCTAGGCGGCGTACAGGGCTCCACAGATGGGTTTGGGTTTGGGTTTGGGTTAGAGTTAGGGGTTGGGTTGGGGTCAACCCAGGCAAAGTGCAGACATGAATATCGGGCACTGGAGGTGATTTTCCTGGGTAAAAGACAGCCATAAACGTCGGCGCGACCAAATACGACGACATACGACCATTCTCAAAAGTGCCCAAAATGCACTAAAATTGGTTTTAAATCAGCACTCATCGATCAAATACAAATATTATATATTTAATACAAATATTTGACCTTTTTAAACATTAAAACCGGGCCCAGGAGGGTGATTTACCCGAAGAAATGACACTTTTGACCTGGCAATTTGACCCTAATTGCAGTAAAAAAAAATGTCCACAGTGTGGCAGAGTTCTGCGGGTTCCATAGCGGCCCAGTGCGTACATTGGAACATGTGGAAAAAGTTGGAAAAATGTTAAAAATGGTCGAAAATGTTTAAAATCAACCCAGGAATAGTGCATTGAAAGCCCGCAGAAAGTTTTGGAAAAGATCGGTAAATTTGGGAAAATGTCAAAAATGGTCGAAAATGTTTAAAATCAACCCAGGAATAGTGCATTGAAAGCCCGCAGAAAGTTTTGGAAAAGATCGGTAAATTTGGGAAAATGTCAAAAATGGTCGAAAATGTTTAAAATTAACCCAGGAATAGTGCATCGAAAGACCGCAGAAATTTTTTCTGGGTCTACCAGCGCTAGAAATTTTTTTTGGGTCTACCAGGGGTAGAATTTTTTTTTTTTTTTTTTTATTCTCAAAAGTGCCCAAAATGCACTAAAATTGGTTTTAAATCAGCACTCATCGATCAAATACAAATATTATATATTTAATACAAATATTTGACCTTTTTAAACATTAAAACCGGGCCCAGGAGGGTGATTTACCCGAAGAAATGACACTTTTGACCCGGCAATTTGACCCTAATTGCAGTAAAAAAAAATGTCCACAGTGTGGCAGAGTTCTGCGGGTTCCATAGCGGCCCAGTGCGTACATTGGAACATGTGGAAAAAGTTGGAAAAATGTTAAAAATGGTCGAAAATGGTTAAAATCAACCCAGAAATAGTGCATTGAAAGCCCGCAGAAAGTTTTGGAAAAGATCGGTAAATTTGGGAAAATGTCAAAAATGGTCGAAAATGTTTAAAATCAACCCAGGAATAGTGCATTGAAAGCCCGCAGAAAGTTTTGGAAAAGATCGGTAAATTTGGGAAAATGTCAAAAATGGTCGAAAATGTTTAAAATCAACCCAGGAATAGTGCATTGAAAGCCCGCAGAAAGTTTTGGAAAAGATCGGTAAATTTGGGAAAATGTCAAAAATGGTCAAAAATGTTTAAAATCAACCCAGGAATAGTGCATTGAAAGCCCGCAGAAAGTTTTGGAAAAGATCGGTAAATTTGGGAAAATGTCAAAAATGGTCGAAAATGTTTAAAATCAACCCAGGAATAGTGCATTGAAAGCCCGCAGAAAGTTTTGGAAAAGATCGGTAAATTTGGGAAAATGTCAAAAATGGTCGAAAATGTTTAAAATCAACCCAGGAATAGTGCATTGAAAGCCCGCAGAAAGTTTTGGAAAAGATCGGTATATTTGGGAAAATGTCAAAAATGGTCGAAAATGTTTAAAATCAACCCAGGAATAGTGCATTGAAAGCCCGCAGAAAGTTTTGGAAAAGATCGGTAAATTTGGGAAAATGTCAAAAATGGTCAAAAATGTTTAAAATCAACCCAGGAATAGTTCATTGAAAGCCCGCAGAAAGTTTTGGAAAAGATCGGTAAATTTGGGAAAATGTCAAAAATGGTCAAAAATGTTTAAAATCAACCCAGGAATAGTGCATTGAAAGCCCGCAGAAAGTTTTGGAAAAGATCGGTAAATTTGGGAAAATGTCAAAAATGGTCGAAAATGTTTAAAATCAACCCAGGAATAGTGCATTGAAAGCCCGCAGAAAGTTTTGGAAAAGATCGGTAAATTTGGGAAAATGTCAAAAATGGTCGAAAATGTTTAAAATTAACCCAGGAATAGTGCATCGAAAGACCGCAGAAATTTTTTCTGGGTCTACCAGCGCTAGAAATTTTTTTTGGGTCTACCAGGGGTAGAATTTTTTTTTTTTTTTTTTTTAATTTTTAAAACGTTATTTAGCTCTAGGCGGCGTACAGGGCTCCACAGATGGGTTTGGGTTTGGGTTTGGGTTAGAGTTAGGGGTTGGGTTGGGGTCAACCCAGGCAAAGTGCAGACATGAATATCGGGCACTGGAGGTGATTTTCCTGGGTAAAAGACAGCCATAAACGTCGGCGCGACCAAATACGACGACATACGACCATTCTCAAAAGTGCCCAAAATGCACTAAAATTGGTTTTAAATCAGCACTCATCGATCAAATACAAATATTATATATTTAATACAAATATTTGACCTTTTTAAACATTAAAACCGGGCCCAGGAGGGTGATTTACCCGAAGAAATGACACTTTTGACCTGGCAATTTGACCCTAATTGCAGTAAAAAAAAATGTCCACAGTGTGGCAGAGTTCTGCGGGTTCCATAGCGGCCCAGTGCGTACATTGGAACATGTGGAAAAAGTTGGAAAAATGTTAAACATGGTCGAAAATGGTTAAAATCAACCCAGAAATAGTGCATTGAAAGCCCGCAGAAAGTTTTGGAAAAGATCGGTAAATTTGGGAAAATGTCAAAAATGGTCGAAAATGTTTAAAATCAACCCAGGAATAGTGCATTGAAAGCCCGCAGAAAGTTTTGGAAAAGATCGGTAAATTTGGGAAAATGTCAAAAATGGTCAAAAATGTTTAAAATCAACCCAGGAATAGTGCATTGAAAGCCCGCAGAAAGTTTTGGAAAAGATGGGTAAATTTGGGAAAATGTCAAAAATGGTCGAAAATGTTTAAAATCAACCCAGGAATAGTGCATTGAAAGCCCGCAGAAAGTTTTGGAAAAGATCGGTAAATTTGGGAAAATGTCAAAAATGGTCGAAAATGTTTAAAATCAACCCAGGAATAGTGCATTGAAAGCCCGCAGAAAGTTTTGGAAAAGATCGGTAAATTTGGGAAAATGTCAAAAATGGTCGAAAATGTTTAAAATCAACCCAGGAATAGTGCATTGAAAGCCCGCAGAAAGTTTTGGAAAAGATCGGTAAATTTGGGAAAATGTCAAAAATGGTCGAAAATGTTTAAAATTAACCCAGGAATAGTGCATCGAAAGACCGCAGAAATTTTTTCTGGGTCTACCAGCGCTAGAAATTTTTTTTGGGTCTACCAGGGGTAGAATTTTTTTTTTTTTTTTTTTTAATTTTTAAAACGTTATTTAGCTCTAGGCGGCGTACAGGGCTCCACAGATGGGTTTGGGTTTGGGTTTGGGTTAGAGTTAGGGGTTGGGTTGGGGTCAACCCAGGCAAAGTGCAGACATGAATATCGGGCACTGGAGGTGATTTTCCTGGGTAAAAGACAGCCATAAACGTCGGCGCGACCAAATACGACGACATACGACCATTCTCAAAAGTGCCCAAAATGCACTAAAATTGGTTTTAAATCAGCACTCATCGATCAAATACAAATATTATATATTTAATACAAATATTTGACCTTTTTAAACATTAAAACCGGGCCCAGGAGGGTGATTTACCCGAAGAAATGACACTTTTGACCTGGCAATTTGACCCTAATTGCAGTAAAAAAAAAAGTCCACAGTGTGGCAGAGTTCTGCGGGTTCCATAGCGGCCCAGTGCGTACATTGGAACATGTGGAAAAAGTTGGAAAAATGTTAAAAATGGTCGAAAATGGTTAAAATCAACCCAGAAATAGTGCATTGAAAGCCCGCAGAAAGTTTTGGAAAAGATCGGTAAATTTGGGAAAATGTCAAAAATGGTCGAAAATGTTTAAAATCAACCCAGGAATAGTGCATTGAAAGCCCGCAGAAAGTTTTGGAAAAGATCGGTAAATTTGGGAAAATGTCAAAAATGGTCGAAAATGTTTAAAATCAACCCAGGAATAGTGCATTGAAAGCCCGCAGAAAGTTTTGGAAAAGATCGGTAAATTTGGGAAAATGTCAAAAATGGTCGAAAATGTTTAAAATCAACCCAGGAATAGTGCATTGAAAGCCCGCAGAAAGTTTTGGAAAAGATCGGTAAATTTGGGAAAATGTCAAAAATGGTCGAAAATGTTTAAAATCAACCCAGGAATAGTGCATTGAAAGCCCGCAGAAAGTTTTGGAAAAGATCGGTAAATTTGGGAAAATGTCAAAAATGGTCGAAAATGTTTAAAATCAACCCAGGAATAGTGCATTGAAAGCCCGCAGAAAGTTTTGGAAAAGATCGGTAAATTTGGGAAAATGTCAAAAATGGTCAAAAATGTTTAAAATCAACCCAGGAATAGTGCATTGAAAGCCCGCAGAAAGTTTTGGAAAAGATCGGTAAATTTGGGAAAATGTCAAAAATGGTCGAAAATGTTTAAAATCAACCCAGGAATAGTGCATTGAAAGCCCGCAGAAAGTTTTGGAAAAGATCGGTAAATTTGGGAAAATGTCAAAAATGGTCGAAAATGTTTAAAATTAACCCAGGAATAGTGCATCGAAAGACCGCAGAAATTTTTTCTGGGTCTACCAGCGCTAGAATTTTTTTTTGGGTCTACCAGGGGTAGAAATTTTTTTTTTTTTTTTTAATTTTTAAAACGTTATTTAGCTCTAGGCGGCGTACAGGGCTCCACAGATGGGTTTGGGTTTGGGTTTGGGTTAGAGTTAGGGGTTGGGTTGGGGTCAACCCAGGCAAAGTGCAGACATGAATATCGGGCACTGGAGGTGATTTTCCTGGGTAAAAGACAGCCATAAACGTCGGCGCGACCAAATACGACGACATACGACCATTCTCAAAAGTGCCCAAAATGCACTAAAATTGGTTTTAAATCAGCACTCATCGATCAAATACAAATATTATATATTTAATACAAATATTTGACCTTTTTAAACATTAAAACCGGGCCCAGGAGGGTGATTTACCCGAAGAAATGACACTTTTGACCCGGCAATTTGACCCTAATTGCAGTAAAAAAAAATGTCCACAGTGTGGCAGAGTTCTGCGGGTTCCATAGCGGCCCAGTGCGTACATTGGAACATGTGGAAAAAGTTGGAAAAATGTTAAACATGGTCGAAAATGGTTAAAATCAACCCAGAAATAGTGCATTGAAAGCCCGCAGAAAGTTTTGGAAAAGATCGGTAAATTTGGGAAAATGTCAAAAATGGTCGAAAATGTTTAAAATCAACCCAGGAATAGTGCATTGAAAGCCCGCAGAAAGTTTTGGAAAAGATCGGTAAATTTGGGAAAATGTCAAAAATGGTCGAAAATGTTTAAAATCAACCCAGGAATAGTGCATTGAAAGCCCGCAGAAAGTTTTGGAAAAGATCGGTAAATTTGGGAAAATGTCAAAAATGGTCAAAAATGTTTAAAATCAACCCAGGAATAGTGCATTGAAAGCCCGCAGAAAGTTTTGGAAAAGATCGGTAAATTTGGGAAAATGTCAAAAATGGTCGAAAATGTTTAAAATCAACCCAGGAATAGTGCATTGAAAGCCCGCAGAAAGTTTTGGAAAAGATCGGTAAATTTGGGAAAATGTCAAAAATGGTCAAAAATGTTTAAAATCAACCCAGGAATAGTGCATTGAAAGCCCGCAGAAAGTTTTGGAAAAGATCGGTAAATTTGGGAAAATGTCAAAAATGGTCGAAAATGTTTAAAATCAACCCAGGAATAGTGCACCGAAAGCCCGCAGAAAGTTTTGGAAAAGATCGGTAAATTTAAATTTAAGCGTTTTTTTTCTAAGTGTGGAGGGACTTAGAAAAAATCCGCTTAAATTTAAGCGTTTTTTTTCTAAGTGTGGAGGGACTTAGAAAAAATCCGCTTAAATTTAAGCGTTTTTTTTTCTAAGTGTGGAGGGACTTAGAAAAAATCCGCTTAAATTTAAGCGTTTTTTTTTCTAAGTGTGGAGGGACTTAGAAAAAATCCGCTTAAATTTAAGCGTTTTTTTTCTAAGTGTGGAGGGACTTAGAAAAAATCTGCTTAAATTTAAGCGTTTTTTTTTCTAAGTGTGGAGGGACTTAGAAAAATTTCTGGAGCTCAGAAATTCAGCGGGGCATCAGCCGACCCAATCCGCTCACGGTGCACTATTCTCGGATCGACTCGGGGCGAACCCCCGCCGATTTTAAAAGTGCTGAAACTCGAAAAATATACGGAGCTCGACGATGAAACCTGGTATCTGTCGATAATAGTGCATCGAAAGCCCGCAGAAAGTTTTGGAAAAAGATAGGTAAATTTGGGAAAATGTCAAAAATGGTCGAAAATGTTTAAAATCAACCCAGGAATAGTGCACCGAAAGCCCGCAGAAAGTTTTGGAAAAGATCGGTAAATTTGGGAAAATGTCAAAAATGGTCGAAAATGTTTAAAATCAACCCAGGAATAGTGCACCGAAAGCCCGCAGAAAGTTTTGGAAAAGATCGGTAAATTTAAATTTAAGCGTTTTTTTTCTAAGTGTGGAGGGACTTAGAAAAAATCCGCTTAAATTTAAGCGTTTTTTTTCTAAGTGTGGAGGGACTTAGAAAAAATCCGCTTAAATTTAAGCGTTTTTTTTCTAAGTGTGGAGGGACTTAGAAAAATTTCTGGAGCTCAGAAATTCAGCGGGGCATCAGCCGACCCAATCCGCTCACGGTGCACTATTCTCGGATCGACTCGGGGCGAACCCCCGCCGATTTTAAAAGTGCTAAAACTCGAAAAATATACGGAGCTCGACGATGAAACTTGGTATCTGTCGATAATAGTGCATCGAAAGCCCGCAGAAAGTTTTGGAAAAAGATAGGTAAATTTGGGAAAATGTCAAAAATGGTCGAAAATGTTTAAAATCAACCCAGGAATAGTGCACCGAAAGCCCGCAGAAAGTTTTGGAAAAGATCGGTAAATTTGGGAAAATGTCAAAAATGGTCGAAAATGTTTAAAATCAACCCAGGAATAGTGCACCGAAAGCCCGCAGAAAGTTTTGGAAAAGATCGGTAAATTTAAATTTAAGCGTTTTTTTTCTAAGTGTGGAGGGACTTAGAAAAAATCCGCTTAAATTTAAGCGTTTTTTTTCTAAGTGTGGAGGGACTTAGAAAAAATCCGCTTAAATTTAAGCGTTTTTTTTCTAAGTGTGGAGGGACTTAGAAAAATTTCTGGAGCTCAGAAATTCAGCGGGGCATCAGCCGACCCAATCCGCTCACGGTGCACTATTCTCGGATCGACTCGGGGCGAACCCCCGCCGATTTTAAAAGTGCTAAAACTCGAAAAATATACGGAGCTCGACGATGAAACTTGGTATCTGTCGATAATAGTGCATCGAAAGCCCGCAGAAAGTTTTGGAAAAAGATCGGTAAATTTGGGAAAATGTCAAAAATGGTCGAAAATGTTTAAAATCAACCCAGGAATAGTGCACCGAAAGCCCGCAGAAAGTTTTGGAAAAGATCGGTAAATTTAAATTTAAGCGTTTTTTTTCTAAGTGTGGAGGGACTTAGAAAAAATCCGCTTAAATTTAAGCGTTTTTTTTTCTAAGTGTGGAGGGACTTAGAAAAAATCCGCTTAAATTTAAGCGTTTTTTTTCTAAGTGTGGAGGGACTTAGAAAAAATCCGCTTAAATTTAAGCGTTTTTTTTCTAAGTGTGGAGGGACTTAGAAAAAATCTGCTTAAATTTAAGCGTTTTTTTTCTAAGTGTGGAGGGACTTAGAAAAAATCCGCTTAAATTTAAGTGTTTTTTTTCTAAGTGTGGAGGGACTTAGAAAAAATTCTGGAGCTCAGAAATTCAGCGGGGCATCAGCCGACCCAATCCGCTCACGGTGCACTATTCTCGGATCGACTCGGGGCGAACCCCCGCCGATTTTAAAAGTGCTGAAACTCGAAAAATATACGGAGCTCGACGATGAAACCTGGTATCTGTCGATAATAGTGCATCGAAAGCCCGCAGAAAGTTTTGGAAAAAGATCGGTAAATTTGGGAAAATGTCAAAAATGGTCGAAAATGTTTAAAATCAACCCAGGAATAGTGCACCGAAAGCCCGCAGAAAGTTTTGGAAAAGATCGGTAAATTTGGGAAAATGTCAAAAATGGTCGAAAATGTTTAAAATCAACCCAGGAATAGTGCATTGAAAGCCCGCAGAAAGTTTTGGAAAAGATCGGTAAATTTGGGAAAATGTCAAAAATGGTCAAAAATGTTTAAAATCAACCCAGGAATAGTGCATTGAAAGCCCGCAGAAAGTTTTGGAAAAGATCGGTAAATTTGGGAAAATGTCAAAAATGGTCGAAAATGTTTAAAATCAACCCAGGAATAGTGCATTGAAAGCCCGCAGAAAGTTTTGGAAAAGATCGGTAAATTTGGGAAAATGTCAAAAATGGTCGAAAATGTTTAAAATTAACCCAGGAATAGTGCATCGAAAGACCGCAGAAATTTTTGGAAAAGATCGGTAAATTTGGGAAAATGTCAAAAATGGTCAAAAATGTTTAAAATCAACCCAGGAATAGTGCATTGAAAGCCCGCAGAAAGTTTTGGAAAAGATCGGTAAATTTGGGAAAATGTCAAAAATGGTCGAAAATGTTTAAAATCAACCCAGGAATAGTGCATTGAAAGCCCGCAGAAAGTTTTGGAAAAGATCGGTAAATTTGGGAAAATGTCAAAAATGGTCGAAAATGTTTAAAATCAACCCAGGAATAGTGCATTGAAAGCCCGCAGAAAGTTTTGGAAAAGATCGGTAAATTTGGGAAAATGTCAAAAATGGTCGAAAATGTTTAAAATCAACCCAGGAATAGTGCATTGAAAGCCCGCAGAAAGTTTTGGAAAAGATCGGTAAATTTGGGAAAATGTCAAAAATGGTCAAAAATGTTTAAAATCAACCCAGGAATAGTGCATTGAAAGCCCGCAGAAAGTTTTGGAAAAGATCGGTATATTTGGGAAAATGTCAAAAATGGTCGAAAATGTTTAAAATCAACCCAGGAATAGTGCATTGAAAGCCCGCAGAAAGTTTTGGAAAAGATCGGTAAATTTGGGAAAATGTCAAAAATGGTCAAAAATGTTTAAAATCAACCCAGGAATAGTGCATTGAAAGCCCGCAGAAAGTTTTTGAAAAGATCGGTAAATTTGGGAAAATGTCAAAAATGGTCAAAAATGTTTAAAATCAACCCAGGAATAGTGCATTGAAAGCCCGCAGAAAGTTTTGGAAAAGATCGGTAAATTTGGGAAAATGTCAAAAATGGTCGAAAATGTTTAAAATCAACACAGGAATAGTGCATTGAAAGCCCGCAGAAAGTTTTGGAAAAGATCGGTAAATTTGGGAAAATGTCAAAAATGGTCGAAAATGTTTAAAATTAACCCAGGAATAGTGCATCGAAAGACCGCAGAAATTTTTTCTGGGTCTACCAGCGCTAGAAATTTTTTCTGGGTCTACCAGCGCTAGAAATTTTTTTTGGGTCTACCAGGGGTAGAATTTTTTTTTTTTTTTTTTAATTTTTAAAACGTTATTTAGCTCTAGGCGGCGTACAGGGCTCCACAGATGGGTTTGGGTTTGGGTTTGGGTTAGAGTTAGGGGTTGGGTTGGGGTCAACCCAGGCAAAGTGCAGACATGAATATCGGGCACTGGAGGTGATTTTCCTGGGTAAAAGACAGCCATAAACGTCGGCGCGACCAAATACGACGACATACGACCATTCTCAAAAGTGCCCAAAATGCACTAAAATTGGTTTTAAATCAGCACTCATCGATCAAATACAAATATTATATATTTAATACAAATATTTGACCTTTTTAAACATTAAAACCGGGCCCAGGAGGGTGATTTACCCGAAGAAATGACACTTTTGACCCGGCAATTTGACCCTAATTGCAGTAAAAAAAAATGTCCACAGTGTGGCAGAGTTCTGCGGGTTCCATAGCGGCCCAGTGCGTACATTGGAACATGTGGAAAAAGTTGGAAAAATGTTAAACATGGTCGAAAATGGTTAAAATCAACCCAGAAATAGTGCATTGAAAGCCCGCAGAAAGTTTTGGAAAAGATCGGTAAATTTGGGAAAATGTCAAAAATGGTCGAAAATGTTTAAAATCAACCCAGGAATAGTGCATTGAAAGCCCGCAGAAAGTTTTGGAAAAGATCGGTAAATTTGGGAAAATGTCAAAAATGGTCAAAAATGTTTAAAATCAACCCAGGAATAGTGCATTGAAAGCCCGCAGAAAGTTTTGGAAAAGATCGGTAAATTTGGGAAAATGTCAAAAATGGTCAAAAATGTTTAAAATCAACCCAGGAATAGTGCATTGAAAGCCCGCAGAAAGTTTTGGAAAAGATCGGTATATTTGGGAAAATGTCAAAAATGGTCGAAAATGTTTAAAATCAACCCAGGAATAGTGCATTGAAAGCCCGCAGAAAGTTTTGGAAAAGATCGGTAAATTTGGGAAAATGTCAAAAATGGTCAAAAATGTTTAAAATCAACCCAGGAATAGTGCATTGAAAGCCCGCAGAAAGTTTTGGAAAAGATCGGTAAATTTGGGAAAATGTCAAAAATGGTCGAAAATGTTTAAAATCAACCCAGGAATAGTGCATTGAAAGCCCGCAGAAAGTTTTGGAAAAGATCGGTAAATTTGGGAAAATGTCAAAAATGGTCGAAAATGTTTAAAATCAACCCAGGAATAGTGCATTGAAAGCCCGCAGAAAGTTTTGGAAAAGATCGGTAAATTTGGGAAAATGTCAAAAATGGTCGAAAATGTTTAAAATCAACCCAGGAATAGTGCATTGAAAGCCCGCAGAAAGTTTTGGAAAAGATCGGTAAATTTGGGAAAATGTCAAAAATGGTCGAAAATGTTTAAAATCAACCCAGGAATAGTGCATTGAAAGCCCGCAGAAAGTTTTGGAAAATATCGGTAAATTTGGGAAAATGTCAAAAATGGTCGAAAATGTTTAAAATCAACCCAGGAATAGTGCATTGAAAGCCCGCAGAAAGTTTTGGAAAAGATCGGTAAATTTGGGAAAATGTCAAAAATGGTCAAAAATGTTTAAAATCAACCCAGGAATAGTGCATTGAAAGCCCGCAGAAAGTTTTGGAAAAGATCGGTAAATTTGGGAAAATGTCAAAAATGGTCGAAAATGTTTAAAATCAACCCAGGAATAGTGCATTGAAAGCCCGCAGAAAGTTTTGGAAAAGATCGGTAAATTTGGGAAAATGTCAAAAATGGTCAAAAATGTTTAAAATCAACCCAGGAATAGTGCATTGAAAGCCCGCAGAAAGTTTTGGAAAAGATCGGTAAATTTGGGAAAATGTCAAAAATGGTCGAAAATGTTTAAAATCAACCCAGGAATAGTGCATTGAAAGCCCGCAGAAAGTTTTGGAAAAGATCGGTAAATTTGGGAAAATGTCAAAAATGGTCGAAAATGTTTAAAATCAACCCAGGAATAGTGCATTGAAAGCCCGCAGAAATTTTTTCTGGGTCTACCAGCGCTAGAAATTTTTTTTGGGTCTACCAGGGGTAGAAATTTTTTTTTTTTTTTTTTTAATTTTTAAAACGTTATTTAGCTCTAGGCGGCGTACAGGGCTCCACAGATGGGTTTGGGTTTGGGTTTGGGTTAGAGTTAGGGGTTGGGTTGGGGTCAACCCAGGCAAAGTGCAGACATGAATATCGGGCACTGGAGGTGATTTTCCTGGGTAAAAGACAGCCATAAACGTCGGCGCGACCAAATACGACGACATACGACCATTCTCAAAAGTGCCCAAAATGCACTAAAATTGGTTTTAAATCAGCACTCATCGATCAAATACAAATATTATATATTTAATACAAATATTTGACCTTTTTAAACATTAAAACCGGGCCCAGGAGGGTGATTTACCCGAAGAAATGACACTTTTGACCTGGCAATTTGACCCTAATTGCAGTAAAAAAAAATGTCCACAGTGTGGCAGAGTTCTGCGGGTTCCATAGCGGCCCAGTGCGTACATTGGAACATGTGGAAAAAGTTGGAAAAATGTTAAAAATGGTCGAAAATGGTTAAAATCAACCCAGAAATAGTGCATTGAAAGCCCGCAGAAAGTTTTGGAAAAGATCGGTAAATTTGGGAAAATGTCAAAAATGGTCGAAAATGTTTAAAATCAACCCAGGAATAGTGCATTGAAAGCCCGCAGAAAGTTTTGGAAAAGATCGGTAAATTTGGGAAAATGTCAAAAATGGTCGAAAATGTTTAAAATCAACCCAGGAATAGTGCATTGAAAGCCCGCAGAAAGTTTTGGAAAAGATCGGTAAATTTGGGAAAATGTCAAAAATGGTCGAAAATGTTTAAAATCAACCCAGGAATAGTGCATTGAAAGCCCGCAGAAAGTTTTGGAAAAGATCGGTAAATTTGGGAAAATGTCAAAAATGGTCGAAAATGTTTAAAATCAACCCAGGAATAGTGCATTGAAAGCCCGCAGAAAGTTTTGGAAAAGATCGGTAAATTTGGGAAAATGTCAAAAATGGTCGAAAATGTTTAAAATCAACCCAGGAATAGTGCATTGAAAGCCCGCAGAAAGTTTTGGAAAAGATCGGTAAATTTGGGAAAATGTCAAAAATGGTCAAAAATGTTTAAAATCAACCCAGGAATAGTGCATTGAAAGCCCGCAGAAAGTTTTGGAAAAGATCGGTAAATTTGGGAAAATGTCAAAAATGGTCGAAAATGTTTAAAATCAACCCAGGAATAGTGCATTGAAAGCCCGCAGAAAGTTTTGGAAAAGATCGGTAAATTTGGGAAAATGTCAAAAATGGTCAAAAATGTTTAAAATCAACCCAGGAATAGTGCATTGAAAGCCCGCAGAAAGTTTTGGAAAAGATCGGTAAATTTGGGAAAATGTCAAAAATGGTCGAAAATGTTTAAAATCAACCCAGGAATAGTGCATTGAAAGCCCGCAGAAAGTTTTGGAAAAGATCGGTAAATTTGGGAAAATGTCAAAAATGGTCGAAAATGTTTAAAATTAACCCAGGAATAGTGCATCGAAAGACCGCAGAAATTTTTTCTGGGTCTACCAGCGCTAGAATTTTTTTTTGGGTCTACCAGGGGTAGAAATTTTTTTTTTTTTTTTTTAATTTTTAAAACGTTATTTAGCTCTAGGCGGCGTACAGGGCTCCACAGATGGGTTTGGGTTTGGGTTTGGGTTAGAGTTAGGGGTTGGGTTGGGGTCAACCCAGGCAAAGTGCAGACATGAATATCGGGCACTGGAGGTGATTTTCCTGGGTAAAAGACAGCCATAAACGTCGGCGCGACCAAATACGACGACATACGACCATTCTCAAAAGTGCCCAAAATGCACTAAAATTGGTTTTAAATCAGCACTCATCGATCAAATACAAATATTATATATTTAATACAAATATTTGACCTTTTTAAACATTAAAACCGGGCCCAGGAGGGTGATTTACCCGAAGAAATGACACTTTTGACCTGGCAATTTGACCCTAATTGCAGTAAAAAAAAATGTCCACAGTGTGGCAGAGTTCTGCGGGTTCCATAGCGGCCCAGTGCGTACATTGGAACATGTGGAAAAAGTTGGAAAAATGTTAAAAATGGTCGAAAATGTTTAAAATCAACCCAGGAATAGTGCATTGAAAGCCCGCAGAAAGTTTTGGAAAAGATCGGTAAATTTGGGAAAATGTCAAAAATGGTCGAAAATGTTTAAAATCAACCCAGGAATAGTGCATTGAAAGCCCGCAGAAAGTTTTGGAAAAGATCGGTAAATTTGGGAAAATGTCAAAAATGGTCGAAAATGTTTAAAATTAACCCAGGAATAGTGCATCGAAAGACCGCAGAAATTTTTTCTGGGTCTACCAGCGCTAGAAATTTTTTTTGGGTCTACCAGGGGTAGAATTTTTTTTTTTTTTTTTTTATTCTCAAAAGTGCCCAAAATGCACTAAAATTGGTTTTAAATCAGCACTCATCGATCAAATACAAATATTATATATTTAATACAAATATTTGACCTTTTTAAACATTAAAACCGGGCCCAGGAGGGTGATTTACCCGAAGAAATGACACTTTTGACCCGGCAATTTGACCCTAATTGCAGTAAAAAAAAATGTCCACAGTGTGGCAGAGTTCTGCGGGTTCCATAGCGGCCCAGTGCGTACATTGGAACATGTGGAAAAAGTTGGAAAAATGTTAAAAATGGTCGAAAATGGTTAAAATCAACCCAGAAATAGTGCATTGAAAGCCCGCAGAAAGTTTTGGAAAAGATCGGTAAATTTGGGAAAATGTCAAAAATGGTCGAAAATGTTTAAAATCAACCCAGGAATAGTGCATTGAAAGCCCGCAGAAAGTTTTGGAAAAGATCGGTAAATTTGGGAAAATGTCAAAAATGGTCGAAAATGTTTAAAATCAACCCAGGAATAGTGCATTGAAAGCCCGCAGAAAGTTTTGGAAAAGATCGGTAAATTTGGGAAAATGTCAAAAATGGTCAAAAATGTTTAAAATCAACCCAGGAATAGTGCATTGAAAGCCCGCAGAAAGTTTTGGAAAAGATCGGTAAATTTGGGAAAATGTCAAAAATGGTCGAAAATGTTTAAAATCAACCCAGGAATAGTGCATTGAAAGCCCGCAGAAAGTTTTGGAAAAGATCGGTAAATTTGGGAAAATGTCAAAAATGGTCGAAAATGTTTAAAATCAACCCAGGAATAGTGCATTGAAAGCCCGCAGAAAGTTTTGGAAAAGATCGGTATATTTGGGAAAATGTCAAAAATGGTCGAAAATGTTTAAAATCAACCCAGGAATAGTGCATTGAAAGCCCGCAGAAAGTTTTGGAAAAGATCGGTAAATTTGGGAAAATGTCAAAAATGGTCAAAAATGTTTAAAATCAACCCAGGAATAGTTCATTGAAAGCCCGCAGAAAGTTTTGGAAAAGATCGGTAAATTTGGGAAAATGTCAAAAATGGTCAAAAATGTTTAAAATCAACCCAGGAATAGTGCATTGAAAGCCCGCAGAAAGTTTTGGAAAAGATCGGTAAATTTGGGAAAATGTCAAAAATGGTCGAAAATGTTTAAAATCAACCCAGGAATAGTGCATTGAAAGCCCGCAGAAAGTTTTGGAAAAGATCGGTAAATTTGGGAAAATGTCAAAAATGGTCGAAAATGTTTAAAATTAACCCAGGAATAGTGCATCGAAAGACCGCAGAAATTTTTTCTGGGTCTACCAGCGCTAGAAATTTTTTTTGGGTCTACCAGGGGTAGAATTTTTTTTTTTTTTTTTTTTAATTTTTAAAACGTTATTTAGCTCTAGGCGGCGTACAGGGCTCCACAGATGGGTTTGGGTTTGGGTTTGGGTTAGAGTTAGGGGTTGGGTTGGGGTCAACCCAGGCAAAGTGCAGACATGAATATCGGGCACTGGAGGTGATTTTCCTGGGTAAAAGACAGCCATAAACGTCGGCGCGACCAAATACGACGACATACGACCATTCTCAAAAGTGCCCAAAATGCACTAAAATTGGTTTTAAATCAGCACTCATCGATCAAATACAAATATTATATATTTAATACAAATATTTGACCTTTTTAAACATTAAAACCGGGCCCAGGAGGGTGATTTACCCGAAGAAATGACACTTTTGACCTGGCAATTTGACCCTAATTGCAGTAAAAAAAAAAGTCCACAGTGTGGCAGAGTTCTGCGGGTTCCATAGCGGCCCAGTGCGTACATTGGAACATGTGGAAAAAGTTGGAAAAATGTTAAAAATGGTCGAAAATGGTTAAAATCAACCCAGAAATAGTGCATTGAAAGCCCGCAGAAAGTTTTGGAAAAGATCGGTAAATTTGGGAAAATGTCAAAAATGGTCGAAAATGTTTAAAATCAACCCAGGAATAGTGCATTGAAAGCCCGCAGAAAGTTTTGGAAAAGATCGGTAAATTTGGGAAAATGTCAAAAATGGTCGAAAATGTTTAAAATCAACCCAGGAATAGTGCATTGAAAGCCCGCAGAAAGTTTTGGAAAAGATCGGTAAATTTGGGAAAATGTCAAAAATGGTCGAAAATGTTTAAAATCAACCCAGGAATAGTGCATTGAAAGCCCGCAGAAAGTTTTGGAAAAGATCGGTAAATTTGGGAAAATGTCAAAAATGGTCGAAAATGTTTAAAATCAACCCAGGAATAGTGCATTGAAAGCCCGCAGAAAGTTTTGGAAAAGATCGGTAAATTTGGGAAAATGTCAAAAATGGTCGAAAATGTTTAAAATCAACCCAGGAATAGTGCATTGAAAGCCCGCAGAAAGTTTTGGAAAAGATCGGTAAATTTGGGAAAATGTCAAAAATGGTCAAAAATGTTTAAAATCAACCCAGGAATAGTGCATTGAAAGCCCGCAGAAAGTTTTGGAAAAGATCGGTAAATTTGGGAAAATGTCAAAAATGGTCGAAAATGTTTAAAATCAACCCAGGAATAGTGCATTGAAAGCCCGCAGAAAGTTTTGGAAAAGATCGGTAAATTTGGGAAAATGTCAAAAATGGTCGAAAATGTTTAAAATTAACCCAGGAATAGTGCATCGAAAGACCGCAGAAATTTTTTCTGGGTCTACCAGCGCTAGAATTTTTTTTTGGGGTCTACCAGGGGTAGAATTTTTTTTTTTTTTTTTTAATTTTTAAAACGTTATTTAGCTCTAGGCGGCGTACAGGGCTCCACAGATGGGTTTGGGTTTGGGTTTGGGTTAGAGTTAGGGGTTGGGTTGGGGTCAACCCAGGCAAAGTGCAGACATGAATATCGGGCACTGGAGGTGATTTTCCTGGGTAAAAGACAGCCATAAACGTCGGCGCGACCAAATACGACGACATACGACCATTCTCAAAAGTGCCCAAAATGCACTAAAATTGGTTTTAAATCAGCACTCATCGATCAAATACAAATATTATATATTTAATACAAATATTTGACCTTTTTAAACATTAAAACCGGGCCCAGGAGGGTGATTTACCCGAAGAAATGACACTTTTGACCCGGCAATTTGACCCTAATTGCAGTAAAAAAAAATGTCCACAGTGTGGCAGAGTTCTGCGGGTTCCATAGCGGCCCAGTGCGTACATTGGAACATGTGGAAAAAGTTGGAAAAATGTTAAACATGGTCGAAAATGGTTAAAATCAACCCAGAAATAGTGCATTGAAAGCCCGCAGAAAGTTTTGGAAAAGATCGGTAAATTTGGGAAAATGTCAAAAATGGTCGAAAATGTTTAAAATCAACCCAGGAATAGTGCATTGAAAGCCCGCAGAAAGTTTTGGAAAAGATCGGTAAATTTGGGAAAATGTCAAAAATGGTCGAAAATGTTTAAAATCAACCCAGGAATAGTGCATTGAAAGCCCGCAGAAAGTTTTGGAAAAGATCGGTAAATTTGGGAAAATGTCAAAAATGGTCAAAAATGTTTAAAATCAACCCAGGAATAGTGCATTGAAAGCCCGCAGAAAGTTTTGGAAAAGATCGGTAAATTTGGGAAAATGTCAAAAATGGTCGAAAATGTTTAAAATCAACCCAGGAATAGTGCATTGAAAGCCCGCAGAAAGTTTTGGAAAAGATCGGTAAATTTGGGAAAATGTCAAAAATGGTCAAAAATGTTTAAAATCAACCCAGGAATAGTGCATTGAAAGCCCGCAGAAAGTTTTGGAAAAGATCGGTAAATTTGGGAAAATGTCAAAAATGGTCGAAAATGTTTAAAATCAACCCAGGAATAGTGCACCGAAAGCCCGCAGAAAGTTTTGGAAAAGATCGGTAAATTTAAATTTAAGCGTTTTTTTTTCTAAGTGTGGAGGGACTTAGAAAAAATCCGCTTAAATTTAAGCGTTTTTTTTCTAAGTGTGGAGGGACTTAGAAAAAATCCGCTTAAATTTAAGCGTTTTTTTTCTAAGTGTGGAGGGACTTAGAAAAAATCCGCTTAAATTTAAGCGTTTTTTTTTCTAAGTGTGGAGGGACTTAGAAAAAATCCGCTTAAATTTAAGCGTTTTTTTTTCTAAGTGTGGAGGGACTTAGAAAAAATCCGCTTAAATTTAAGCGTTTTTTTTTCTAAGTGTGGAGGGACTTAGAAAAAATCCGCTTAAATTTAAGCGTTTTTTTTTGTAAGTGTGGAGGGACTTAGAAAAATTTCTGGAGCTCAGAAATTCAGCGGGGCATCAGCCGACCCAATCCGCTCACGGTGCACTATTCTCGGATCGACTCGGGGCGAACCCCCGCCGATTTTAAAAGTGCTGAAACTCGAAAAATATACGGAGCTCGACGATGAAACCTGGTATCTGTCGATAATAGTGCATCGAAAGCCCGCAGAAAGTTTTGGAAAAAGATCGGTAAATTTGGGAAAATGTCAAAAATGGTCGAAAATGTTTAAAATCAACCCAGGAATAGTGCACCGAAAGCCCGCAGAAAGTTTTGGAAAAGATCGGTAAATTTGGGAAAATGTCAAAAATGGTCGAAAATGTTTAAAATCAACCCAGGAATAGTGCATTGAAAGCCCGCAGAAAGTTTTGGAAAAGATCGGTAAATTTGGGAAAATGTCAAAAATGGTCAAAAATGTTTAAAATCAACCCAGGAATAGTGCATTGAAAGCCCGCAGAAAGTTTTGGAAAAGATCGGTAAATTTGGGAAAATGTCAAAAATGGTCGAAAATGTTTAAAATCAACCCAGGAATAGTGCATTGAAAGCCCGCAGAAAGTTTTGGAAAAGATCGGTAAATTTGGGAAAATGTCAAAAATGGTCGAAAATGTTTAAAATTAACCCAGGAATAGTGCATCGAAAGACCGCAGAAATTTTTTCTGGGTCTACCAGCGCTAGAAATTTTTTTTGGGTCTACCAGGGGTAGAATTTTTTTTTTTTTTTTTTTAATTTTTAAAACGTTATTTAGCTCTAGGCGGCGTACAGGGCTCCACAGATGGGTTTGGGTTTGGGTTTGGGTTAGAGTTAGGGGTTGGGTTGGGGTCAACCCAGGCAAAGTGCAGACATGAATATCGGGCACTGGAGGTGATTTTCCTGGGTAAAAGACAGCCATAAACGTCGGCGCGACCAAATACGACGACATACGACCATTCTCAAAAGTGCCCAAAATGCACTAAAATTGGTTTTAAATCAGCACTCATCGATCAAATACAAATATTATATATTTAATACAAATATTTGACCTTTTTAAACATTAAAACCGGGCCCAGGAGGGTGATTTACCCGAAGAAATGACACTTTTGACCCGGCAATTTGACCCTAATTGCAGTAAAAAAAAATGTCCACAGTGTGGCAGAGTTCTGCGGGTTCCATAGCGGCCCAGTGCGTACATTGGAACATGTGGAAAAAGTTGGAAAAATGTTAAACATGGTCGAAAATGGTTAAAATCAACCCAGAAATAGTGCATTGAAAGCCCGCAGAAAGTTTTGGAAAAGATCGGTAAATTTGGGAAAATGTCAAAAATGGTCGAAAATGTTTAAAATCAACCCAGGAATAGTGCATTGAAAGCCCGCAGAAAGTTTTGGAAAAGATCGGTAAATTTGGGAAAATGTCAAAAATGGTCAAAAATGTTTAAAATCAACCCAGGAATAGTGCATTGAAAGCCCGCAGAAAGTTTTGGAAAAGATCGGTAAATTTGGGAAAATGTCAAAAATGGTCGAAAATGTTTAAAATCAACCCAGGAATAGTGCATTGAAAGCCCGCAGAAAGTTTTGGAAAAGATCGGTAAATTTGGGAAAATGTCAAAAATGGTCAAAAATGTTTAAAATTAACCCAGGAATAGTGCATCGAAAGACCGCAGAAATTTTTTCTGGGTCTACCAGCGCTAGAAATTTTTTCTGGGTCTACCAGCGCTAGAAATTTTTTTTGGGTCTACCAGGGGTAGAATTTTTTTTTTTTTTTTTTTTAATTTTTAAAACGTTATTTAGCTCTAGGCGGCGTACAGGGCTCCACAGATGGGTTTGGGTTTGGGTTTGGGTTAGAGTTAGGGGTTGGGTTGGGGTCAACCCAGGCAAAGTGCAGACATGAATATCGGGCACTGGAGGTGATTTTCCTGGGTAAAAGACAGCCATAAACGTCGGCGCGACCAAATACGACGACATACGACCATTCTCAAAAGTGCCCAAAATGCACTAAAATTGGTTTTAAATCAGCACTCATCGATCAAATACAAATATTATATATTTAATACAAATATTTGACCTTTTTAAACATTAAAACCGGGCCCAGGAGGGTGATTTACCCGAAGAAATGACACTTTTGACCCGGCAATTTGACCCTAATTGCAGTAAAAAAAAATGTCCACAGTGTGGCAGAGTTCTGCGGGTTCCATAGCGGCCCAGTGCGTACATTGGAACATGTGGAAAAAGTTGGAAAAATGTTAAACATGGTCGAAAATGGTTAAAATCAACCCAGAAATAGTGCATTGAAAGCCCGCAGAAAGTTTTGGAAAAGATCGGTAAATTTGGGAAAATGTCAAAAATGGTCGAAAATGTTTAAAATCAACCCAGGAATAGTGCATTGAAAGCCCGCAGAAAGTTTTGGAAAAGATCGGTAAATTTGGGAAAATGTCAAAAATGGTCAAAAATGTTTAAAATCAACCCAGGAATAGTGCATTGAAAGCCCGCAGAAAGTTTTGGAAAAGATCGGTAAATTTGGGAAAATGTCAAAAATGGTCGAAAATGTTTAAAATCAACCCAGGAATAGTGCATTGAAAGCCCGCAGAAAGTTTTGGAAAAGATCGGTAAATTTGGGAAAATGTCAAAAATGGTCAAAAATGTTTAAAATCAACCCAGGAATAGTGCATTGAAAGCCCGCAGAAAGTTTTGGAAAAGATCGGTAAATTTGGGAAAATGTCAAAAATGGTCGAAAATGTTTAAAATCAACCCAGGAATAGTGCACCGAAAGCCCGCAGAAAGTTTTGGAAAAGATCGGTAAATTTAAATTTAAGCGTTTTTTTTCTAAGTGTGGAGGGACTTAGAAAAAATCCGCTTAAATTTAAGCGTTTTTTTTCTAAGTGTGGAGGGACTTAGAAAAAATCCGCTTAAATTTAAGCGTTTTTTTTCTAAGTGTGGAGGGACTTAGAAAAAATCCGCTTAAATTTAAGCGTTTTTTTTCTAAGTGTGGAGGGACTTAGAAAAAATCCGCTTAAATTTAAGCGTTTTTTTTCTAAGTGTGGAGGGACTTAGAAAAAATCCGCTTAAATTTAAGCGTTTTTTTTCTAAGTGTGGAGGGACTTAGAAAAATTTCTGGAGCTCAGAAATTCAGCGGGGCATCAGCCGACCCAATCCGCTCACGGTGCACTATTCTCGGATCGACTCGGGGCGAACCCCCGCCGATTTTAAAAGTGCTGAAACTCGAAAAATATACGGAGCTCGACGATGAAACCTGGTATCTGTCGATAATAGTGCATCGAAAGCCCGCAGAAAGTTTTGGAAAAAGATCGGTAAATTTGGGAAAATGTCAAAAATGGTCGAAAATGTTTAAAATCAACCCAGGAATAGTGCACCGAAAGCCCGCAGAAAGTTTTGGAAAAGATCGGTAAATTTGGGAAAATGTCAAAAATGGTCGAAAATGTTTAAAATCAACCCAGGAATAGTGCATTGAAAGCCCGCAGAAAGTTTTGGAAAAGATCGGTAAATTTGGGAAAATGTCAAAAATGGTCAAAAATGTTTAAAATCAACCCAGGAATAGTGCATTGAAAGCCCGCAGAAAGTTTTGGAAAAGATCGGTAAATTTGGGAAAATGTCAAAAATGGTCGAAAATGTTTAAAATCAACCCAGGAATAGTGCATTGAAAGCCCGCAGAAAGTTTTGGAAAAGATCGGTAAATTTGGGAAAATGTCAAAAATGGTCGAAAATGTTTAAAATTAACCCAGGAATAGTGCATCGAAAGACCGCAGAAATTTTTTCTGGGTCTACCAGCGCTAGAAATTTTTTTTGGGTCTACCAGGGGTAGAATTTTTTTTTTTTTTTTTTTAATTTTTAAAACGTTATTTAGCTCTAGGCGGCGTACAGGGCTCCACAGATGGGTTTGGGTTTGGGTTTGGGTTAGAGTTAGGGGTTGGGTTGGGGTCAACCCAGGCAAAGTGCAGACATGAATATCGGGCACTGGAGGTGATTTTCCTGGGTAAAAGACAGCCATAAACGTCGGCGCGACCAAATACGACGACATACGACCATTCTCAAAAGTGCCCAAAATGCACTAAAATTGGTTTTAAATCAGCACTCATCGATCAAATACAAATATTATATATTTAATACAAATATTTGACCTTTTTAAACATTAAAACCGGGCCCAGGAGGGTGATTTACCCGAAGAAATGACACTTTTGACCCGGCAATTTGACCCTAATTGCAGTAAAAAAAAATGTCCACAGTGTGGCAGAGTTCTGCGGGTTCCATAGCGGCCCAGTGCGTACATTGGAACATGTGGAAAAAGTTGGAAAAATGTTAAACATGGTCGAAAATGGTTAAAATCAACCCAGAAATAGTGCATTGAAAGCCCGCAGAAAGTTTTGGAAAAGATCGGTAAATTTGGGAAAATGTCAAAAATGGTCGAAAATGTTTAAAATCAACCCAGGAATAGTGCATTGAAAGCCCGCAGAAAGTTTTGGAAAAGATCGGTAAATTTGGGAAAATGTCAAAAATGGTCAAAAATGTTTAAAATCAACCCAGGAATAGTGCATTGAAAGCCCGCAGAAAGTTTTGGAAAAGATCGGTAAATTTGGGAAAATGTCAAAAATGGTCGAAAATGTTTAAAATCAACCCAGGAATAGTGCATTGAAAGCCCGCAGAAAGTTTTGGAAAAGATCGGTAAATTTGGGAAAATGTCAAAAATGGTCAAAAATGTTTAAAATCAACCCAGGAATAGTGCATTGAAAGCCCGCAGAAAGTTTTGGAAAAGATCGGTAAATTTGGGAAAATGTCAAAAATGGTCGAAAATGTTTAAAATCAACCCAGGAATAGTGCACCGAAAGCCCGCAGAAAGTTTTGGAAAAGATCGGTAAATTTAAATTTAAGCGTTTTTTTTTCTAAGTGTGGAGGGACTTAGAAAAAATCCGCTTAAATTTAAGCGTTTTTTTTCTAAGTGTGGAGGGACTTAGAAAAAATCCGCTTAAATTTAAGCGTTTTTTTTTCTAAGTGTGGAGGGACTTAGAAAAAATCCGCTTAAATTTAAGCGTTTTTTTTTCTAAGTGTGGAGGGAATTAGAAAAAATCCGCTTAAATTTAAGCGTTTTTTTTTCTAAGTGTGGAGGGACTTAGAAAAAATCCGCTTAAATTTAAGCGTTTTTTTTCTAAGTGTGGAGGGACTTAGAAAAATTTCTGGAGCTCAGAAATTCAGCGGGGCATCAGCCGACCCAATCCGCTCACGGTGCACTATTCTCGGATCGACTCGGGGCGAACCCCCGCCGATTTTAAAAGTGCTGAAACTCGAAAAATATACGGAGCTCGACGATGAAACCTGGTATCTGTCGATAATAGTGCATCGAAAGCCCGCAGAAAGTTTTGGAAAAAGATCGGTAAATTTGGGAAAATGTCAAAAATGGTCGAAAATGTTTAAAATCAACCCAGGAATAGTGCACCGAAAGCCCGCAGAAAGTTTTGGAAAAGATCGGTAAATTTGGGAAAATGTCAAAAATGGTCGAAAATGTTTAAAATCAACCCAGGAATAGTGCATTGAAAGCCCGCAGAAAGTTTTGGAAAAGATCGGTAAATTTGGGAAAATGTCAAAAATGGTCAAAAATGTTTAAAATCAACCCAGGAATAGTGCATTGAAAGCCCGCAGAAAGTTTTGGAAAAGATGGGTAAATTTGGGAAAATGTCAAAAATGGTCGAAAATGTTTAAAATCAACCCAGGAATAGTGCATTGAAAGCCCGCAGAAAGTTTTGGAAAAGATCGGTAAATTTGGGAAAATGTCAAAAATGGTCGAAAATGTTTAAAATCAACCCAGGAATAGTGCATTGAAAGCCCGCAGAAAGTTTTGGAAAAGATGGGTAAATTTGGGAAAATGTCAAAAATGGTCGAAAATGTTTAAAATCAACCCAGGAATAGTGCATTGAAAGCCCGCAGAAAGTTTTGGAAAAGATCGGTAAATTTGGGAAAATGTCAAAAATGGTCGAAAATGTTTAAAATCAACCCAGGAATAGTGCATTGAAAGCCCGCAGAAAGTTTTGGAAAAGATCGGTAAATTTGGGAAAATGTCAAAAATGGTCGAAAATGTTTAAAATCAACCCAGGAATAGTGCATTGAAAGCCCGCAGAAAGTTTTGGAAAAGATCGGTAAATTTGGGAAAATGTCAAAAATGGTCGAAAATGTTTAAAATTAACCCAGGAATAGTGCATCGAAAGACCGCAGAAAGTTTTGGAAAAGATCGGTAAATTTGGGAAAATGTCAAAAATGGTCGAAAATGTTTAAAATCAACCCAGGAATAGTGCATTGAAAGCCCGCAGAAAGTTTTGGAAAAGATCGGTAAATTTGGGAAAATGTCAAAAATGGTCGAAAATGTTTAAAATCAACCCAGGAATAGTGCACCGAAAGCCCGCAGAAAGTTTTGGAAAAGATCGGTAAATTTGGGAAAATGTCAAAAATGGTCGAAAATGTTTAAAATCAACCCAGGAATAGTGCATTGAAAGCCCGCAGAAAGTTTTGGAAAAGATCGGTAAATTTGGGAAAATGTCAAAAATGGTCAAAAATGTTTAAAATCAACCCAGGAATAGTGCATTGAAAGCCCGCAGAAAGTTTTGGAAAAGATCGGTAAATTTGGGAAAATGTCAAAAATGGTCGAAAATGTTTAAAATCAACCCAGGAATAGTGCATTGAAAGCCCGCAGAAAGTTTTGGAAAAGATCGGTAAATTTGGGAAAATGTCAAAAATGGTCGAAAATGTTTAAAATTAACCCAGGAATAGTGCATCGAAAGACCGCAGAAATTTTTTCTGGGTCTACCAGCGCTAGAAATTTTTTTTGGTTCTACCAGGGGTAGAAATTTTTTTTTTTTTTTAATTTTTAAAACGTTATTTAGCTCTAGGCGGCGTACAGGGCTCCACAGATGGGTTTGGGTTTGGGTTTGGGTTAGAGTTAGGGGTTGGGTTGGGGTCAACCCAGGCAAAGTGCAGACATGAATATCGGGCACTGGAGGTGATTTTCCTGGGTAAAAGACAGCCATAAACGTCGGCGCGACCAAATACGACGACATACGACCATTCTCAAAAGTGCCCAAAATGCACTAAAATTGGTTTTAAATCAGCACTCATCGATCAAATACAAATATTATATATTTAATACAAATATTTGACCTTTTTAAACATTAAAACCGGGCCCAGGAGGGTGATTTACCCGAAGAAATGACACTTTTGACCTGGCAATTTGACCCTAATTGCAGTAAAAAAAAATGTCCACAGTGTGGCAGAGTTCTGCGGGTTCCATAGCGGCCCAGTGCGTACATTGGAACATGTGGAAAAAGTTGGAAAAATGTTAAAAATGGTCGAAAATGGTTAAAATCAACCCAGAAATAGTGCATTGAAAGCCCGCAGAAAGTTTTGGAAAAGATCGGTAAATTTGGGAAAATGTCAAAAATGGTCGAAAATGTTTAAAATCAACCCAGGAATAGTGCATTGAAAGCCCGCAGAAAGTTTTGGAAAAGATCGGTAAATTTGGGAAAATGTCAAAAATGGTCGAAAATGTTTAAAATCAACCCAGGAATAGTGCATTGAAAGCCCGCAGAAAGTTTTGGAAAAGATCGGTAAATTTGGGAAAATGTCAAAAATGGTCGAAAATGTTTAAAATCAACCCAGGAATAGTGCATTGAAAGCCCGCAGAAAGTTTTGGAAAAGATCGGTAAATTTGGGAAAATGTCAAAAATGGTCGAAAATGTTTAAAATCAACCCAGGAATAGTGCATTGAAAGCCCGCAGAAAGTTTTGGAAAAGATCGGTAAATTTGGGAAAATGTCAAAAATGGTCGAAAATGTTTAAAATCAACCCAGGAATAGTGCATTGAAAGCCCGCAGAAAGTTTTGGAAAAGATCGGTAAATTTGGGAAAATGTCAAAAATGGTCAAAAATGTTTAAAATCAACCCAGGAATAGTGCATTGAAAGCCCGCAGAAAGTTTTGGAAAAGATCGGTAAATTTGGGAAAATGTCAAAAATGGTCGAAAATGTTTAAAATCAACCCAGGAATAGTGCATTGAAAGCCCGCAGAAAGTTTTGGAAAAGATCGGTAAATTTGGGAAAATGTCAAAAATGGTCGAAAATGTTTAAAATTAACCCAGGAATAGTGCATCGAAAGACCGCAGAAATTTTTTCTGGGTCTACCAGCGCTAGAAATTTTTTTTGGTTCTACCAGGGGTAGAATTTTTTTTTTTTTTTTTTAATTTTTAAAACGTTATTTAGCTCTAGGCGGCGTACAGGGCTCCACAGATGGGTTTGGGTTTGGGTTTGGGTTAGAGTTAGGGGTTGGGTTGGGGTCAACCCAGGCAAAGTGCAGACATGAATATCGGGCACTGGAGGTGATTTTCCTGGGTAAAAGACAGCCATAAACGTCGGCGCGACCAAATACGACGACATACGACCATTCTCAAAAGTGCCCAAAATGCACTAAAATTGGTTTTAAATCAGCACTCATCGATCAAATACAAATATTATATATTTAATACAAATATTTGACCTTTTTAAACATTAAAACCGGGCCCAGGAGGGTGATTTACCCGAAGAAATGACACTTTTGACCTGGCAATTTGACCCTAATTGCAGTAAAAAAAAATGTCCACAGTGTGGCAGAGTTCTGCGGGTTCCATAGCGGCCCAGTGCGTACATTGGAACATGTGGAAAAAGTTGGAAAAATGTTAAAAATGGTCGAAAATGGTTAAAATCAACCCAGAAATAGTGCATTGAAAGCCCGCAGAAAGTTTTGGAAAAGATCGGTAAATTTGGGAAAATGTCAAAAATGGTCGAAAATGTTTAAAATCAACCCAGGAATAGTGCATTGAAAGCCCGCAGAAAGTTTTGGAAAAGATCGGTAAATTTGGGAAAATGTCAAAAATGGTCGAAAATGTTTAAAATCAACCCAGGAATAGTGCATTGAAAGCCCGCAGAAAGTTTTGGAAAAGATCGGTAAATTTGGGAAAATGTCAAAAATGGTCGAAAATGTTTAAAATCAACCCAGGAATAGTGCATTGAAAGCCCGCAGAAAGTTTTGGAAAAGATCGGTAAATTTGGGAAAATGTCAAAAATGGTCGAAAATGTTTAAAATCAACCCAGGAATAGTGCATTGAAAGCCCGCAGAAAGTTTTGGAAAAGATCGGTAAATTTGGGAAAATGTCAAAAATGGTCGAAAATGTTTAAAATCAACCCAGGAATAGTGCATTGAAAGCCCGCAGAAAGTTTTGGAAAAGATCGGTAAATTTGGGAAAATGTCAAAAATGGTCAAAAATGTTTAAAATCAACCCAGGAATAGTGCATTGAAAGCCCGCAGAAAGTTTTGGAAAAGATCGGTAAATTTGGGAAAATGTCAAAAATGGTCGAAAATGTTTAAAATCAACCCAGGAATAGTGCACCGAAAGCCCGCAGAAAGTTTTGGAAAAGATCGGTAAATTTAAATTTAAGCGTTTTTTTTCTAAGTGTGGAGGGACTTAGAAAAAATCCGCTTGAATTTAAGCGTTTTTTTACTAAGTGTGGAGGGACTTAGAAAAAATCCGCTTAAATTTAAGCGTTTTTTTTCTAAGTGTGGAGGGACTTAGAAAAAATCCGCTTAAATTTAAGCGTTTTTTTTTCTAAGTGTGGAGGGACTTAGAAAAAATCCGCTTAAATTTAAGCGTTTTTTTTCTAAGTGTGGAGGGACTTAGAAAAAATCCGCTTAAATTTAAGCGTTTTTTTTCTAAGTGTGGAGGGACTTAGAAAAAATCCGCTTAAATTTAAGCGTTTTTTTTCTAAGTGTGGAGGGACTTAGAAAAATTTCTGGAGCTCAGAAATTCAGCGGGGCATCAGCCGACCCAATCCGCTCACGGTGCACTATTCTCGGATCGACTCGGGGCGAACCCCCGCCGATTTTAAAAGTGCTGAAACTCGAAAAATATACGGAGCTCGACGATGAAACCTGGTATCTGTCGATAATAGTGCATCGAAAGCCCGCAGAAAGTTTTGGAAAAAGATCGGTAAATTTGGGAAAATGTCAAAAATGGTCGAAAATGTTTAAAATCAACCCAGGAATAGTGCACCGAAAGCCCGCAGAAAGTTTTGGAAAAGATCGGTAAATTTGGGAAAATGTCAAAAATGGTCGAAAATGTTTAAAATCAACCCAGGAATAGTGCATTGAAAGCCCGCAGAAAGTTTTGGAAAAGATCGGTAAATTTGGGAAAATGTCAAAAATGGTCAAAAATGTTTAAAATCATCCCAGGAATAGTGCATTGAAAGCCCGCAGAAAGTTTTGGAAAAGATCGGTAAATTTGGGAAAATGTCAAAAATGGTCGAAAATGTTTAAAATCAACCCAGGAATAGTGCATTGAAAGCCCGCAGAAAGTTTTGGAAAAGATCGGTAAATTTGGGAAAATGTCAAAAATGGTCGAAAATGTTTAAAATTAACCCAGGAATAGTGCATCGAAAGACCGCAGAAATTTTTTCTGGGTCTACCAGCGCTAGAAATTTTTTTTGGGTCTACCAGGGGTAGAATTTTTTTTTTTTTTTTTTTAATTTTTAAAACGTTATTTAGCTCTAGGCGGCGTACAGGGCTCCACAGATGGGTTTGGGTTTGGGTTTGGGTTAGAGTTAGGGGTTGGGTTGGGGTCAACCCAGGCAAAGTGCAGACATGAATATCGGGCACTGGAGGTGATTTTCCTGGGTAAAAGACAGCCATAAACGTCGGCGCGACCAAATACGACGACATACGACCATTCTCAAAAGTGCCCAAAATGCACTAAAATTGGTTTTAAATCAGCACTCATCGATCAAATACAAATATTATATATTTAATACAAATATTTGACCTTTTTAAACATTAAAACCGGGCCCAGGAGGGTGATTTACCCGAAGAAATGACACTTTTGACCCGGCAATTTGACCCTAATTGCAGTAAAAAAAAATGTCCACAGTGTGGCAGAGTTCTGCGGGTTCCATAGCGGCCCAGTGCGTACATTGGAACATGTGGAAAAAGTTGGAAAAATGTTAAACATGGTCGAAAATGGTTAAAATCAACCCAGAAATAGTGCATTGAAAGCCCGCAGAAAGTTTTGGAAAAGATCGGTAAATTTGGGAAAATGTCAAAAATGGTCGAAAATGTTTAAAATCAACCCAGGAATAGTGCATTGAAAGCCCGCAGAAAGTTTTGGAAAAGATCGGTAAATTTGGGAAAATGTCAAAAATGGTCGAAAATGTTTAAAATCAACCCAGGAATAGTGCATTGAAAGCCCGCAGAAAGTTTTGGAAAAGATCGGTAAATTTGGGAAAATGTCAAAAATGGTCAAAAATGTTTAAAATCAACCCAGGAATAGTGCATTGAAAGCCCGCAGAAAGTTTTGGAAAAGATCGGTAAATTTGGGAAAATGTCAAAAATGGTCGAAAATGTTTAAAATCAACCCAGGAATAGTGCATTGAAAGCCCGCAGAAAGTTTTGGAAAAGATCGGTAAATTTGGGAAAATGTCAAAAATGGTCAAAAATGTTTAAAATCAACCCAGGAATAGTGCATTGAAAGCCCGCAGAAAATTTTGGAAAAGATCGGTAAATTTGGGAAAATGTCAAAAATGGTCGAAAATGTTTAAAATCAACCCAGGAATAGTGCACCGAAAGCCCGCAGAAAGTTTTGGAAAAGATCGGTAAATTTAAATTTAAGCGTTTTTTTTCTAAGTGTGGAGGGACTTAGAAAAAATCCGCTTAAATTTAAGCGTTTTTTTTTCTAAGTGTGGAGGGACTTAGAAAAAATCCGCTTAAATTTAAGCGTTTTTTTTCTAAGTGTGGAGGGACTTAGAAAAAATCCGCTTAAATTTAAGCGTTTTTTTTCTAAGTGTGGAGGGACTTAGAAAAAATCCGCTTAAATTTAAGCGTTTTTTTTTCTAAGTGTGGAGGGACTTAGAAAAAATCCGCTTAAATTTAAGCGTTTTTTTTCTAAGTGTGGAGGGACTTAGAAAAAATCCGCTTAAATTTAAGCGTTTTTTTTCTAAGTGTGGAGGGACTTAGAAAAAATCCGCTTAAATTTAAGCGTTTTTTTTCTAAGTGTGGAGGGACTTAGAAAAAATCCGCTTAAATTTAAGCGTTTTTTTTCTAAGTGTGGAGGGACTTAGAAAAATTTCTGGAGCTCAGAAATTCAGCGGGGCATCAGCCGACCCAATCCGCTCACGGTGCACTATTCTCGGATCGACTCGGGGCGAACCCCCGCCGATTTTAAAAGTGCTGAAACTCGAAAAATATACGGAGCTCGACGATGAAACCTGGTATCTGTCGATAATAGTGCATCGAAAGCCCGCAGAAAGTTTTGGAAAAAGATCGGTAAATTTGGGAAAATGTCAAAAATGGTCGAAAATGTTTAAAATCAACCCAGGAATAGTGCACCGAAAGCCCGCAGAAAGTTTTGGAAAAGATCGGTAAATTTGGGAAAATGTCAAAAATGGTCGAAAATGTTTAAAATCAACCCAGGAATAGTGCATTGAAAGCCCGCAGAAAGTTTTGGAAAAGATCGGTAAATTTGGGAAAATGTCAAAAATGGTCAAAAATGTTTAAAATCAACCCAGGAATAGTGCATTGAAAGCCCGCAGAAAGTTTTGGAAAAGATCGGTAAATTTGGGAAAATGTCAAAAATGGTCGAAAATGTTTAAAATCAACCCAGGAATAGTGCATTGAAAGCCCGCAGAAAGTTTTGGAAAAGATCGGTAAATTTGGGAAAATGTCAAAAATGGTCGAAAATGTTTAAAATCAACCCAGGAATAGTGCATTGAAAGCCCGCAGAAAGTTTTGGAAAAGATCGGTAAATTTGGGAAAATGTCAAAAATGGTCGAAAATGTTTAAAATTAACCCAGGAATAGTGCATCGAAAGACCGCAGAAATTTTTTCTGGGTCTACCAGCGCTAGAAATTTTTTTTGGGTCTACCAGGGGTAGAAATTTTTTTTTTTTTTTTTTTAATTTTTAAAACGTTATTTAGCTCTAGGCGGCGTACAGGGCTCCACAGATGGGTTTGGGTTTGGGTTTGGGTTAGAGTTAGGGGTTGGGTTGGGGTCAACCCAGGCAAAGTGCAGACATGAATATCGGGCACTGGAGGTGATTTTCCTGGGTAAAAGACAGCCATAAACGTCGGCGCGACCAAATACGACGACATACGACCATTCTCAAAAGTGCCCAAAATGCACTAAAATTGGTTTTAAATCAGCACTCATCGATCAAATACAAATATTATATATTTAATACAAATATTTGACCTTTTTAAACATTAAAACCGGGCCCAGGAGGGTGATTTACCCGAAGAAATGCCACTTTTGACCTGGCAATTTGACCCTAATTGCAGTAAAAAAAAATGTCCACAGTGTGGCAGAGTTCTGCGGGTTCCATAGCGGCCCAGTGCGTACATTGGAACATGTGGAAAAAGTTGGAAAAATGTTAAAAATGGTCGAAAATGGTTAAAATCAACCCAGAAATAGTGCATTGAAAGCCCGCAGAAAGTTTTGGAAAAGATCGGTAAATTTGGGAAAATGTCAAAAATGGTCGAAAATGTTTAAAATCAACCCAGGAATAGTGCATTGAAAGCCCGCAGAAAGTTTTGGAAAAGATCGGTAAATTTGGGAAAATGTCAAAAATGGTCGAAAATGTTTAAAATCAACCCAGGAATAGTGCATTGAAAGCCCGCAGAAAGTTTTGGAAAAGATCGGTAAATTTGGGAAAATGTCAAAAATGGTCGAAAATGTTTAAAATCAACCCAGGAATAGTGCATTGAAAGCCCGCAGAAAGTTTTGGAAAAGATCGGTAAATTTGGGAAAATGTCAAAAATGGTCAAAAATGTTTAAAATCAACCCAGGAATAGTGCATTGAAAGCCCGCAGAAAGTTTTGGAAAAGATCGGTATATTTGGGAAAATGTCAAAAATGGTCGAAAATGTTTAAAATCAACCCAGGAATAGTGCATTGAAAGCCCGCAGAAAGTTTTGGAAAAGATCGGTAAATTTGGGAAAATGTCAAAAATGGTCAAAAATGTTTAAAATCAACCCAGGAATAGTGCATTGAAAGCCCGCAGAAAGTTTTGGAAAAGATCGGTAAATTTGGGAAAATGTCAAAAATGGTTGAAAATGTTTAAAATCAACCCAGGAATAGTGCATTGAAAGCCCGCAGAAAGTTTTGGAAAAGATCGGTAAATTTGGGAAAATGTCAAAAATGGTCGAAAATGTTTAAAATCAACCCAGGAATAGTGCATTGAAAGCCCGCAGAAAGTTTTGGAAAAGATCGGTAAATTTGGGAAAATGTCAAAAATGGTCGAAAATGTTTAAAATCAACCCAGGAATAGTGCATTGAAAGCCCGCAGAAAGTTTTGGAAAAGATCGGTAAATTTGGGAAAATGTCAAAAATGGTCGAAAATGTTTAAAATCAACCCAGGAATAGTGCATTGAAAGCCCGCAGAAAGTTTTGGAAAAGATCGGTAAATTTGGGAAAATGTCAAAAATGGTCGAAAATGTTTAAAATCAACCCAGGAATAGTGCATTGAAAGCCCGCAGAAAGTTTTGGAAAAGATCGGTAAATTTGGGAAAATGTCAAAAATGGTCAAAAATGTTTAAAATCAACCCAGGAATAGTGCATTGAAAGCCCGCAGAAAGTTTTGGAAAAGATCGGTATATTTGGGAAAATGTCAAAAATGGTCGAAAATGTTTAAAATCAACCCAGGAATAGTGCATTGAAAGCCCGCAGAAAGTTTTGGAAAAGATCGGTAAATTTGGGAAAATGTCAAAAATGGTCAAAAATGTTTAAAATCAACCCAGGAATAGTGCATTGAAAGCCCGCAGAAAGTTTTGGAAAAGATCGGTAAATTTGGGAAAATGTCAAAAATGGTCGAAAATGTTTAAAATCAACCCAGGAATAGTGCATTGAAAGCCCGCAGAAAGTTTTGGAAAAGATCGGTAAATTTGGGAAAATGTCAAAAATGGTCGAAAATGTTTAAAATCAACCCAGGAATAGTGCATTGAAAGCCCGCAGAAAGTTTTGGAAAAGATCGGTAAATTTGGGAAAATGTCAAAAATGGTCGAAAATGTTTAAAATCAACCCAGGAATAGTGCATTGAAAGCCCGCAGAAAGTTTTGGAAAAGATCGGTAAATTTGGGAAAATGTCAAAAATGGTCGAAAATGTTTAAAATCAACCCAGGAATAGTGCATTGAAAGCCCGCAGAAAGTTTTGGAAAATATCGGTAAATTTGGGAAAATGTCAAAAATGGTCGAAAATGTTTAAAATCAACCCAGGAATAGTGCATTGAAAGCCCGCAGAAAGTTTTGGAAAAGATCGGTAAATTTGGGAAAATGTCAAAAATGGTCGAAAATGTTTAAAATCAACCCAGGAATAGTGCATTGAAAGCCCGCAGAAAGTTTTGGAAAAGATCGGTAAATTTGGGAAAATGTCAAAAATGGTCAAAAATGTTTAAAATCAACCCAGGAATAGTGCATTGAAAGCCCGCAGAAAGTTTTGGAAAAGATCGGTATATTTGGGAAAATGTCAAAAATGGTCGAAAATGTTTAAAATCAACCCAGGAATAGTGCATTGAAAGCCTGCAGAAAGTTTTGGAAAAGATCGGTAAATTTGGGAAAATGTCAAAAATGGTCAAAAATGTTTAAAATCAACCCAGGAATAGTGCATTGAAAGCCCGCAGAAAGTTTTGGAAAAGATCGGTAAATTTGGGAAAATGTCAAAAATGGTCGAAAATGTTTAAAATCAACCCAGGAATAGTGCACCGAAAGCCCGCAGAAAGTTTTGGAAAAGATCGGTAAATTTGGGAAAATGTCAAAAATGGTCGAAAATGTTTAAAATCAACCCAGGAATAGTGCATTGAAAGCCCGCAGAAAGTTTTGGAAAAGATCGGTAAATTTGGGAAAATGTCAAAAATGGTCGAAAATGTTTAAAATCAACCCAGGAATAGTGCATTGAAAGCCCGCAGAAAGTTTTGGAAAAGATCGGTAAATTTGGGAAAATGTCAAAAATGGTCGAAAATGTTTAAAATCAACCCAGGAATAGTGCATTGAAAGCCCGCAGAAAGTTTTGGAAAAGATCGGTAAATTTGGGAAAATGTCAAAAATGGTCGAAAATGTTTAAAATCAACCCAGGAATAGTGCATTGAAAGCCCGCAGAAAGTTTTGGAAAATATCGGTAAATTTGGGAAAATGTCAAAAATGGTCGAAAATGTTTAAAATCAACCCAGGAATAGTGCATTGAAAGCCCGCAGAAAGTTTTGGAAAAGATCGGTAAATTTGGGAAAATGTCAAAAATGGTCGAAAATGTTTAAAATCAACCCAGGAATAGTGCATTGAAAGCCCGCAGAAAGTTTTGGAAAAGATCGGTAAATTTGGGAAAATGTCAAAAATGGTCAAAAATGTTTAAAATCAACCCAGGAATAGTGCATTGAAAGCCCGCAGAAAGTTTTGGAAAAGATCGGTATATTTGGGAAAATGTCAAAAATGGTCGAAAATGTTTAAAATCAACCCAGGAATAGTGCATTGAAAGCCCGCAGAAAGTTTTGGAAAAGATCGGTAAATTTGGGAAAATGTCAAAAATGGTCAAAAATGTTTAAAATCAACCCAGGAATAGTGCATTGAAAGCCCGCAGAAAGTTTTGGAAAAGATCGGTAAATTTGGGAAAATGTCAAAAATGGTCGAAAATGTTTAAAATCAACCCAGGAATAGTGCATTGAAAGCCCGCAGAAAGTTTTGGAAAAGATCGGTAAATTTGGGAAAATGTCAAAAATGGTCAAAAATGTTTAAAATCAACCCAGGAATAGTGCATTGAAAGCCCGCAGAAAGTTTTGGAAAAGATCGGTATATTTGGGAAAATGTCAAAAATGGTCGAAAATGTTTAAAATCAACCCAGGAATAGTGCATTGAAAGCCCGCAGAAAGTTTTGGAAAAGATCGGTAAATTTGGGAAAATGTCAAAAATGGTCAAAAATGTTTAAAATCAACCCAGGAATAGTGCATTGAAAGCCCGCAGAAAGTTTTGGAAAAGATCGGTAAATTTGGGAAAATGTCAAAAATGGTCGAAAATGTTTAAAATCAACCCAGGAATAGTGCATTGAAAGCCCGCAGAAAGTTTTGGAAAAGATCGGTAAATTTGGGAAAATGTCAAAAATGGTCGAAAATGTTTAAAATCAACCCAGGAATAGTGCATTGAAAGCCCGCAGAAAGTTTTGGAAAAGATCGGTAAATTTGGGAAAATGTCAAAAATGGTCAAAAATGTTTAAAATCAACCCAGGAATAGTGCATTGAAAGCCCGCAGAAAGTTTTGGAAAAGATCGGTAAATTTGGGAAAATGTCAAAAATGGTCGAAAATGTTTAAAATCAACCAAGGAATAGTGCATTGAAAGCCCGCAGAAAGTTTTGGAAAAGATCGGTAAATTTGGGAAAATGTCAAAAATGGTCAAAAATGTTTAAAATCAACCCAGGAATAGTGCATTGAAAGCCCGCAGAAAGTTTTGGAAAAGATCGGTATATTTGGGAAAATGTCAAAAATGGTCGAAAATGTTTAAAATCAACCCAGGAATAGTGCATTGAAAGCCCGCAGAAAGTTTTGGAAAAGATCGGTAAATTTGGGAAAATGTCAAAAATGGTCAAAAATGTTTAAAATCAACCCAGGAATAGTGCATTGAAAGCCCGCAGAAAGTTTTGGAAAAGATCGGTAAATTTGGGAAAATGTCAAAAATGGTCGAAAATGTTTAAAATCAACCCAGGAATAGTGCATTGAAAGCCCGCAGAAAGTTTTGGAAAAGATCGGTAAATTTGGGAAAATGTCAAAAATGGTCGAAAATGTTTAAAATTAACCCAGGAATAGTGCATCGAAAGACCGCAGAAATTTTTTCTGGGTCTACCAGCGCTAGAAATTTTTTTTGGGTCTACCAGGGGTAGAATTTTTTTTTTTTTTTTTTTAATTTTTAAAACGTTATTTAGCTCTAGGCGGCGTACAGGGCTCCACAGATGGGTTTGGGTTTGGGTTTGGGTTAGAGTTAGGGGTTGGGTTGGGGTCAACCCAGGCAAAGTGCAGACATGAATATCGGGCACTGGAGGTGATTTTCCTGGGTAAAAGACAGCCATAAACGTCGGCGCGACCAAATACGACGACATACGACCATTCTCAAAAGTGCCCAAAATGCACTAAAATTGGTTTTAAATCAGCACTCATCGATCAAATACAAATATTATATATTTAATACAAATATTTGACCTTTTTAAACATTAAAACCGGGCCCAGGAGGGTGATTTACCCGAAGAAATGACACTTTTGACCCGGCAATTTGACCCTAATTGCAGTAAAAAAAAATGTCCACAGTGTGGCAGAGTTCTGCGGGTTCCATAGCGGCCCAGTGCGTACATTGGAACATGTGGAAAAAGTTGGAAAAATGTTAAACATGGTCGAAAATGGTTAAAATCAACCCAGAAATAGTGCATTGAAAGCCCGCAGAAAGTTTTGGAAAAGATCGGTAAATTTGGGAAAATGTCAAAAATGGTCGAAAATGTTTAAAATCAACCCAGGAATAGTGCATTGAAAGCCCGCAGAAAGTTTTGGAAAAGATCGGTAAATTTGGGAAAATGTCAAAAATGGTCAAAAATGTTTAAAATCAACCCAGGAATAGTGCATTGAAAGCCCGCAGAAAGTTTTGGAAAAGATCGGTAAATTTGGGAAAATGTCAAAAATGGTCGAAAATGTTTAAAATCAACCCAGGAATAGTGCATTGAAAGCCCGCAGAAAGTTTTGGAAAAGATCGGTAAATTTGGGAAAATGTCAAAAATGGTCAAAAATGTTTAAAATCAACCCAGGAATAGTGCATTGAAAGCCCGCAGAAAGTTTTGGAAAAGATCGGTAAATTTGGGAAAATGTCAAAAATGGTCGAAAATGTTTAAAATCAACCCAGGAATAGTGCACCGAAAGCCCGCAGAAAGTTTTGGAAAAGATCGGTAAATTTGGGAAAATGTCAAAAATGGTCGAAAATGTTTAAAATCAACCCAGGAATAGTGCATTGAAAGCCCGCAGAAAGTTTTGGAAAAGATCGGTAAATTTGGGAAAATGTCAAAAATGGTCGAAAATGTTTAAAATCAACCCAGGAATAGTGTATTGAAAGCCCGCAGAAAGTTTTGGAAAAGATCGGTAAATTTGGGAAAATGTCAAAAATGGTCGAAAATGTTTAAAATCAACCCAGGAATAGTGCATTGAAAGCCCGCAGAAAGTTTTGGAAAAGATCGGTAAATTTGGGAAAATGTCAAAAATGGTCAAAAATGTTTAAAATCAACCCAGGAATAGTGCATTGAAAGCCCGCAGAAAGTTTTGGAAAAGATCGGTATATTTGGGAAAATGTCAAAAATGGTCGAAAATGTTTAAAATCAACCCAGGAATAGTGCATTGAAAGCCCGCAGAAAGTTTTGGAAAAGATCGGTAAATTTGGGAAAATGTCAAAAATGGTCAAAAATGTTTAAAATCAACCCAGGAATAGTGCATTGAAAGCCCGCAGAAAGTTTTGGAAAAGATCGGTAAATTTGGGAAAATGTCAAAAATGGTCAAAAATGTTTAAAATCAACCCAGGAATAGTGCATTGAAAGCCCGCAGAAAGTTTTGGAAAAGATCGGTAAATTTGGGAAAATGTCAAAAATGGTCGAAAATGTTTAAAATCAACACAGGAATAGTGCATTGAAAGCCCGCAGAAAGTTTTGGAAAAGATCGGTAAATTTGGGAAAATGTCAAAAATGGTCGAAAATGTTTAAAATTAACCCAGGAATAGTGCATCGAAAGACCGCAGAAATTTTTTCTGGGTCTACCAGCGCTAGATATTTTTTCTGGGTCTACCAGCGCTAGAAATTTTTTTTGGGTCTACCAGGGGTAGAATTTTTTTTTTTTTTTTTTTAATTTTTAAAACGTTATTTAGCTCTAGGCGGCGTACAGGGCTCCACAGATGGGTTTGGGTTTGGGTTTGGGTTAGAGTTAGGGGTTGGGTTGGGGTCAACCCAGGCAAAGTGCAGACATGAATATCGGGCACTGGAGGTGATTTTCCTGGGTAAAAGACAGCCATAAACGTCGGGCGCGACCAAATACGACGACATACGACCATTCTCAAAAGTGCCCAAAATGCACTAAAAATTGTTTTAAATCAGCACTCATCGATCAAATACAAATATTATATATTTAATACAAATATTTGACCTTTTTAAACATTAAAACCGGGCCCAGGAGGGTGATTTACCCGAAGAAATGACACTTTTGACCCGGCAATTTGACCCTAATTGCAGTAAAAAAAATGTCCACAGTGTGGCAGAGTTCTGCGGGTTCCATAGCGGCCCAGTGCGTACATTGGAACATGTGGAAAAAGTTGGAAAAATGTTAAACATGGTCGAAAATGGTTAAAATCAACCCAGAAATAGTGCATTGAAAGCCCGCAGAAAGTTTTGGAAAAGATCGGTAAATTTGGGAAAATGTCAAAAATGGTCGAAAATGTTTAAAATCAACCCAGGAATAGTGCATTGAAAGCCCGCAGAAAGTTTTGGAAAAGATCGGTAAATTGGGAAAATGTCAAAAATGGTCAAAAATGTTTAAAATCAACCCAGGAATAGTGCATTGAAAGCCCGCAGAAAGTTTTGGAAAAGATCGGTAAATTTGGGAAAATGTCAAAAATGGTCGAAAATGTTTAAAATCAACCCAGGAATAGTGCATTGAAAGCCCGCAGAAAGTTTTGGAAAAGATCGGTAAATTTGGGAAAATGTCAAAAATGGTCGAAAATGTTTAAAATCAACCCAGGAATAGTGCATTGAAAGCCCGCAGAAAGTTTGGAAAAGATCGGTAAATTTGGGAAAATGTCAAAAATGGTCGAAAATGTTTAAAATCAACCCAGGAATAGTGCATTGAAAGCCCGCAGAAAGTTTTGGAAAAGATCGTAAATTTGGGAAAATGTCAAAAATGGTCAAAAATGTTTAAAATCAACCCAGGAATAGTGCATTGAAAGCCCGCAGAAAGTTTTGGAAAAGATCGGTAAATTTGGGAAAATGTCAAAAATGGTCGAAAATGTTTAAAATCAACCCAGGAATAGTGCATTGAAAGCCCGCAGAAAGTTTTGGAAAAGATCGGTAAAATTTGGGAAAATGTCAAAAATGGTCAAAAATGTTTAAAATCAACCCAGGAATAGTGCATTGAAAGCCCGCAGAAAGTTTTGGAAAAGATCGGTAAATTTGGGGAAAATGTCAAAAATGGTCGAAAATGTTTAAAATCAACCCAGGAATAGTGCATTGAAAGCCCGCAGAAAGTTTTGGAAAATATCGGTAAATTTGGGAAAATGTCAAAAATGGTCGAAAATGTTTAAAATCAACCCAGGAATAGTGCATTGAAAGCCCGCAGAAAGTTTTGGAAAAGATCGGTAAATTTGGGAAAATGTCAAAAATGGTCGAAAATGTTTAAATCAACCCAGGAATAGTGCATTGAAAGCCCGCAGAAAGTTTTGGAAAAGATCGGTAAATTTGGGAAAATGTCAAAAATGGTCAAAAATGTTTAAAATCAACCCAGGAATAGTGCATTGAAAGCCCGCAGAAAGTTTTGGAAAAGATCGGTATATTTGGGAAAATGTCAAAAATGGTCGAAAATGTTTAAAATCAACCCAGGAATAGTGCATTGAAAGCCCGCAGAAAGTTTGGAAAAGATCGGTAAATTTGGGAAAATGTCAAAAATGGTCAAAAATGTTTAAAATCAACCCAGGAATAGTGCATTGAAAGCCCGCAGAAAGTTTTGGAAAAGATCGGTAAATTTGGGAAAATGTCAAAAATGGTCGAAAATGTTTAAAATCAACCCAGGAATAGTGCATTGAAAGCCCGCAGAAAGTTTTGGAAAAGATCGGTAAATTTGGGAAAATGTCAAAAAATGGTCGAAAATGTTTAAAATCAACCCAGGAATAGTGCATTGAAAGCCCGCAGAAAGTTTTGGAAAAGATCGGTAAATTTGGGAAAATGTCAAAAATGGTCGAAAATGTTTAAAATCAACCCAGGAATAGTGCATTGAAAGCCCGCAGAAAGTTTTGGAAAAGATCGGTAAATTTGGGAAAATGTCAAAAATGGTCGAAAATGTTTAAAATCAACCCAGGAATAGTGCATTGAAAGCCCGCAGAAAGTTTTGGAAAATATCGGTAAATTTGGGAAAATGTCAAAAATGGTCGAAAATGTTTAAAATCAACCCAGGAATAGTGCATTGAAAGCCCGCAGAAAGTTTTGGAAAAGATCGGTAAATTTGGGAAAATGTCAAAAATGGTCAAAAATGTTTAAAATCAACCCAGGAATAGTGCATTGAAAGCCGCAGAAAGTTTTGGAAAAGATCGTAAATTTGGGAAAATGTCAAAAAATGGTCGAAAATGTTTAAAATCAACCCAGGAATAGTGCATTGAAAGCCCGCAGAAAGTTTTGGAAAAGATCGGTAAATTTGGGAAAATGTCAAAAATGGTCAAAAATGTTTAAATCAACCCAGGAATAGTGCATTGAAAGCCCGCAGAAAGTTTTGGAAAGATCGGTAAATTTGGGAAAATGTCAAAAATGGTCGAAAATGTTTAAAATCAACCCAGGAATAGTGCTTTGAAAGCCCGCAGAAAGTTTTGGAAAAGATCGGTAAATTTGGGAAAATGTCAAAAATGGTCGAAAATGTTTAAAATCAACCCAGGAATAGTGCATTGAAAGCCCGCAGAAATTTTTTCTGGGTCTACCAGCGCTAGAAATTTTTTTTGGGTCTACCAGGGGTAGAAATTTTTTTTTTTTTTTTTTAATTTTTAAAACGTTATTTAGCTCTAGGCGGCGTACAGGGCTCCACAGATGGGTTTGGGTTTGGGTTAGAGTAAGGGGTTGGGTTGGGGTCAACCCAGGCAAAGTGCAGACATGAATATCGGGCACTGGAGGTGATTTTCCTGGGTAAAAGACAGCCATAAACGTCGGCGCGACCAAATACGACGACATACGACCATTCTCAAAGTGCCCAAAATGCACTAAAATTGGTTTTAAATCAGCACTCATCGATCAAATACAAATATTATATATTTAATACAAATATTTGACCTTTTTAAACATTAAAACCGGGCCCCAGGAGGGTGATTTACCCGAAGAAATGACACTTTTGACCTGGCAATTTGACCCTAATTGCAGTAAAAAAAAATGTCCACAGTGTGGCAGAGTTCTGCGGGTTCCATAGCGGCCCAGTGCGTACATTGGAACATGTGGAAAAAGTTGGAAAAATGTTAAAAATGGTCGAAAATGGTTAAAATCAACCCAGAAATAGTGCATTGAAAGCCCGCAGAAAGTTTGGAAAAGATCGGTAAATTTGGGAAAATGTCAAAAATGGTCGAAAATGTTTAAAATCAACCCAGGAATAGTGCATTGAAAGCCCGCAGGAAAGTTTTGGAAAAGATCGGTAAATTTGGGAAAATGTCAAAAATGGTCGAAAATGTTTAAATCAACCCAGGAATAGTGCATTGAAAGCCCGCAGAAAGTTTTGGAAAAGATCGGTAAATTTGGAAAATGTCAAAAATGGTCGAAAATGTTTAAATCAACCCAGGAATAGTGCATTGAAAGCCCGCAGAAAGTTTTGGAAAAGATCGGTAAATTTGGGAAAATGTCAAAAAATGGTCGAAAATGTTTAAAATCAACCCAGGAATAGTGCATTGAAAGCCCGCAGAAAGTTTTGGAAAAGATCGGTAAATTTGGGAAAATGTCAAAAATGGTCAAAATGTTTAAAATCAACCCAGGAATAGTGCATTGAAAGCCCCGCAGAAAGTTTTGGAAAAGATCGGTAAATTTGGGAAAATGTCAAAAATGGTCGAAAATGTTTAAAATCAACCCAGGAATAGTGCATTGAAAGCCCGCAGAAAGTTTTGGAAAAGATCGGTAAATTTGGGAAAATGTCAAAAATGGTCGAAAATGTTTAAAATCAACCCAGGGAATAGTGCATTGAAAGCCCGCAGAAAGTTTTGGAAAAGATCGGTAAATTTGGAAAATGTCAAAAATGGTCGAAAATGTTTAAAATCAACCCAGGAATAGTGCATTGAAAGCCCGCAGAAAGTTTTGGAAAAGATCGGTAAATTTGGGAAAATGTCAAAAATGGTCGAAAATGTTTAAATCAACCCAGGAATAGTGCATTGAAAGCCCGCAGAAAGTTTTGGAAAAGATCGGTAAATTTGGGAAATGTCAAAATGGTCGAAAATGTTTAAAATTAACCCAGGGAATAGTGCATCGAAAGACCGCAGAAATTTTTTCTGGGTCTACCAGCGCTAGAAATTTTTTTGGGTCTACCAGGGGTAGAATTTTTTTTTTTTTTTTTTTATTCTCAAAAGTGCCCAAAATGCACTAAAATTGGTTTTAAATCAGCACTCATCGATCAAATACAAATATTATATATTTAATACAAATATTTGACCTTTTAAACATTAAAACCGGGCCAGGAGGGTGATTTACCCGAAGAAAATGACACTTTTGACCCGGCAATTTGACCCTAATTGCAGTAAAAAAAAATGTCCACAGTGTGGCAGAGTTCTGCGGTTCCATAGCGGCCCAGTGCGTACATTGGAACATGTGGAAAAAGTTGGAAAAATGTTAAAAATGGTCGAAAATGGTTAAAATCAACCCAGAAATAGTGCATTGAAAGCCCGCAGAAAGTTTTGGAAAAGATCGGTAAAGTTTGGGAAAATGTCAAAAATGGTCGAAAATGTTTAAAATCAACCCAGGAATAGTGCATTGAAAGCCCGCAGAAAGTTTGGAAAAGATCGGTAAATTTGGAAAATGTCAAAAATGGTCGAAAATGTTTAAAATCAACCCAGGAATAGTGCATTGAAAGCCCGCAGAAAGTTTTGGAAAAGATCGGTAAATTTGGGGAAAATGTCAAAAATGGTCAAAAATGTTTAAAATCAACCCAGGAATAGTGCATTGAAAGCCCGCAGAAAGTTTTGAAAAGATCGGTAAATTTGGGAAAATGTCAAAAATGGTCGAAAATGTTTAAAATCAACCCAGGAATAGTGCATTG
>NW_027520095.1:52500-69313 GCF_051989625.1 Stigmatopora argus | reverse complement strand
TCCTGGGTAAAAGACAGCCATAAACGTCGGCGCGACGACCGTTCGCCAAAGGCCCAAAAATTCACTAAAATGGGTTAAAATCAGCACTTATGGATGAAATAAAAAATACTGGAGCTTACTGGAGCTTATCAGACATGACTACCAGGCACTGGGGGTGATTTCCCCTGGGTAAAGACAGCCATAAACGTCGGCACGCGACCAAATACGACGACATACGACCATTCTCAAAAGTGCCCAAAATGAACTAAAATGGGTTTTAAATCAGCACTCATTGATGAAATACAAATACTATATCTTTAATACAAATACTGGACCTTTTTAAACATTAAAACTTGGCCCATGAGGTTGATTTACCCGAGGAAATGGCACTTTTGACCCGGCAATTTGAGCCCGATTGCAGTACCAAAGTTTGTCCGCAAGACGGCGAAAAGGAGCAAGGTAATGCCCAGAAAAAGTGTTCCAAAATCGTAGTAAATAGTTTTAAAAACAGCATTTAATGATTAATTAGAATTACTGGAAGTTACTGGGGCTTTTCAGACATGACTACCGGGCTCTGGGGGTGATTTTCTCGGGGGGGGAGACAGCTATAAAGGTCGGCGGGAGTAGATCTGACTCTCTTAAGGTGCGGAAAATGGTTAATATTCCCTAGAAAAGTGTTCCAAAAGCGGAGTGATCGTTTTTAAACGATGAAATACAAATACTGAAGCTTTTCACACATTAATATCGGGCACTGGGGGTGATTTTCCCGGGGGGGAGACAGCTATAAAGGTCTGCGCGACGACGACCATTCGCCAAAGGTCCAAAAATTCACTAAAATGGGTTAAAATCAGCACTTATGGGTGAAATACAATTACTGGAGCTTACTGGAGCTGATCAGACATGACTAGCGGGCACTGGGGGTGATTTTCCAGGGGGAAAGACAGCTATAAACGTCGGCGCGACCAAATACGACCATTCTCAAAAGTGCCTAAAATGAACTAAAATCAGCACTTATGGATGAAATAGAGTTACTGGAGCTGATCAGACATGACTACCGGGCACTGGGGGTGATTTTCCGGGGGGAAAGACAGCTATAAACGTCGGCGCGACCAAATACGACCATTCTCAAAAGTGCCTAAAATGAACTAAAATCAGCACTTATGGATGAAATAGAGTTACTGGAGCTTATCAGACATGACTAGCGGGCTCTGGGGGTGATTTTCCTGGGGAAAAGACAGCCATAAAAGTCGGAACGACCAAATACGACGACATACGACCATTCTCAAAAGTGCCCAAAATGAACTAAAATCAGCACTAGTTGATGAAATACAATTACTGGAGCTTATCTGACATGACTACCGGGCAATGGGGGTGATTTTCCTGGGGAAAAGACAGCCATAAACGTCGGCGCGACGACCATTCGCCATAGGGCCAAAAATTCACTAAAATGGGTTAAAATCAGCACTTATGGATGAAATAGAATTACTGGAGCTTACTGGGGCTGATCAGACATGACTACCGGGCACTGGGGGTGATTTTCCGGGGGGAAAGACAGCTATAAACGTCGGCGCGACCAAATACGACGACGTGCGACCATTCTCAAAAGTGCCAAAATGAACTAAAATCAGCACTTGTTGATTAAATACAAATACTGGAGCTGATCAGACATGACTACCAGAAACTGGGGATGATTTTCACGGGGGAAAGACAGCCATAAACGTCTGCGCGACCAAGTACGACGACCATTCGCAAAAGTCCCAAATATGCACTAAAATGGGGTAAAATCAGCATTTATTGATGGAATACAAATACTGGAGCTTACTGGAGCTTATCAGACATGACTACCGGGCACTGGGAGTTATTTTCCTGGGTAAAAGACAGCCATAAACGTCGGCGCGACCAAATACGACGACATACGACCATTCTCAAAAGTGCCAAAAATGCATTAAATTTGGTTTTAAATCAGCACTCATCGATCAAATACAAATATTATATCTTTAATACAAATACTGGACCTTTTTAAACATTAAAACCGGGCCCAGGAGGGTGATTTACCCGAAGAAATGACACTTTTGACCCGGCAATTTGACCCTAATTGCAGTAAAAAAAATTGTCCACAATGTGGCAGAGTTCTGCGGGTTCCATAGCGGCGGCCCAGTGCGTCAAATTCTGTATAAAAAGCAGGATATTTCGGTTCTGGGGGGTTATTTTACCCTGAAAAAGTGCATAAATTCTGGGTGCATGTATTATACACCATTTGGTGTCAAAATAAACGCTCCAGTTTACCCAGGAAGAGTGTCCCAAATGCGGGTTGACTGTAATAGACCAACGTGCATGTATAAAAAGCATGTCGACTTCGTTCTGGGGGCTTATTTTCACTCAGGAATAGTTTCTAAAATAAGGGGACCTTTATTAGAGTAGAGTGGGTGTGTAAAAAGCGTTTCTTTTCAGCCCAAAAGGTGTTTTTAACCGGGAAAAGTGCATAAGCTTACGGGATTTTCAACGGTCGCAGTAATAAAGTTTGTCCACAGTGTGGCAGAGTTTTTCAGGTTACATAGAGGCCCAGTGCGTCAAAGTCTGTATAAAAAAAGGAGGATATTTCGGTTCTGGTGGGTTATTTTCACCGGAAAAAGTGCATAAATTCTGGGTGCATGTATTATTGACGATTTGGTATCAAAATAAATGCTCCAGGGAGGTTCTGGTGCAAAAGTTTACCCAGGAAGAGTGTCCCAAATGCTGGTTGACTGTAATAGACCAACGTGCATGTATAAAAAGCATGTCGACTTCGTTCTGTGGGCTTATTTTCACTCGGGAATAGTTTCTAAAATAAGGGGACCTTTATTAGAGTAGAGTGGGTGTGTAAAAAGATTTTCTTTTCAGCCAGAAAGGTAATTTTAAACGCTAAAAGTGCATAGGCTTACGGGAGCTTAAACGGTCGCAGTACCACAGTTTGTCCACAGTGTGGCAGAGTTCTGCGGATTCCATAGCGTCCCAGTGCGTACTGGTTTGTATAAAAAGTAGCCCAGTTCGGTTCTGGGGGGGTTATTTTCCCCGGAAAAAGTGCCTAAAATGTGGGTGCATGTATAATTGACAATTTTGTATAAAATTAGTCTTCCAGGGAGGTTCTGGGGGGATGTTAGGCAAGAAATAGTGTCCAAATTGGGGTAATTTTCGTTAAGAATAGTGGTTGCATTGGAACTGGTCTTGGGTGGTTCTGGTTGGTCCATTTAACCTGAATTTTTGTCTCATATGAGGGGAGATGTATATTGACCATTCTGTATAAAATAATCTTCCAGGGTGGTTGTGAAGTAAAGTTATGCCACAAACAATGTGCCTTATATGGGCACTTTTATGACAACGAGTGCTTGTGTTGGAACTGGTCCTGGGTGGTTCTGGTTGGTCCATTTACCCTGAATTTTTGTCTCATATGAGGGGAGATGTATATTGACCATTTTCTATAAAATAATCTTCCAGGGAGGTTCTGGGTGGATGTTAGGCAAGAAATAGTGCCCAAATTGGGGTAAATTGCGTCAAAAATAGTGGTTGTCTTGGAACTGGTCTTGGGTGGTTCTGGTTGGTCCATTTTCCCTGAATTTTTGTCTCATATGAGGGTAGATGTATATTGACCATTCTGTATAAAATAATCTTCCAGGGTGGTTGTGAAGTAAAGTTATGCCACAAACAATGTGCCTAATTTGGGCACTTTTATGACAACGAGTGCTTGTGTTGGAACTGGTCCTGAGCGGTTCTGGTTGGTCCATTTACCCTGAATTTTTGTCTCATATGAGGGGAGATGTATATTGACCATTTTCTATAAAATAATCTTCCAGGGAGGTTCTGGGGGGATGTTAGGCAAGAAATAGTGTCCAAATTGGGGTAATTTTCGTTAAAAATAGTGGTTGCATTGGAACTGGTCTTGGGTGGTTCTGGTTGGTCCATTTTCCCTGAATTTTTGTCTCATATGAGGGTAGATGTATATTGACCATTCTGTATAAAATAATCTTCCAGGGTGGTTGTGAAGTAAAGTTATGCCACAAACAATGTGCCTAATTTGGGCACTTTTATGACAACGGGTGCTTGTATTGGAACTGGTCCTGAGCGGTTCTGGTTGGTCCATTTAGCCTGAATTTTTGTCTCATATGAGGGTAGTTGTATATTGACCATTCTGTATAAAATAATCTTCCAGGGAGGTTCTGGGTGGATGTTAGGCAAGAATAAGTGCCCAAATTGGGGTAAATTGCGTCAAAAATAGTGGTTGTCTTGGAACTGGTCTTGGGTGGTTCTGGTTGGTCCATTTTCCCTGAATTTTTGTCTCATATGAGGGTAGATGTATATTGACCATTCTGTATAAAATAATCTTCCAGGGTGGTTGTGAAGTAAAGTTATGCCACAAACAATGTGCCTAATTTGGGCACTTTTATGACAACGGGTGCTTGTATTGGAACTGGTCCTGAGCGGTTCTGGTTGGTCCATTTAGCCTGAATTTTTGTCTCATATGAGGGGAGACGTATATTGACCATTTTCTATAAAATAATCTTCCAGGGAGGTTCTGGGTGGATGTTAGGCAAGAATAAGTGCCCAAATTGGGGTAAATTGCGTCAAAAATAGTGGTTGTCTTGGAACTGGTCTTGGGTGGTTCTGGTTGGTCCATTTAACCAGAATTTTTGTCTCAATATGAGGGTAGATGTATATTGACCATTCTGTATAAAATAATCTTCCAGGGTAATTGTGAAGTAAAGTTATGCCACAATCAATGTACCTAATATGGGCACTTTTATGACAACGAGTGCTTGTATTGGAACTGGTCCTGAGTGGTTCTGGTTGGTCTATTTACCCAGGAATGGTGTCTTATTTGTGGGTAGATGTATAATTCACAATTTTGTATAAAATTAGTCTTCCAGGGATGTTCTGGGGGGATGTTAAGCCATAAATAGTGTCCAAATTGGGGTAAATTGCGTCAAAAATAGTGGTTGCATTGGAACTGGTCTTGGGTGGTTCTGGTTGGTCCATTTAACCTGAATTTTTGTCTCATATGAGGGTAGATGTATATTGACCATTCTGTATAAAATAATCTTCCAGGGTAGTTGTGAAGTAAAGTTATGCCTTAAACAGTGTGCCTAATTTGGGCACTTTTATGACAACGAGTGCTTGTGTTGGAACTGGTCCTGAGCGGTTCTGGTTGGTCCATTTACCCTGATTTTTTGTCTCATATGAGGGGAGATGTATATTGACCATTTTCTATAAAATCATCTTCCAGGGAGGTTCTGGGTGGATGTTAGGCAAGAATAAGTGCCCAAATTGGGGTAATTTTCGTTAAAAATAGTGGTTGCATTGGAACTGGTCTTGGGTGGTTCTGGTTGGTCCATTTTCCCTGAATTTTTGTCTCATATGAGGGTAGACATATATTGACCATTTTGTATAAAATAATCTTCCAGGGTGGTTGTGAAGTAAAGTTATGCCACAAACAATGTGCCTTATATGGGCACTTTTATGACAACGAGTGCTTGTGTTGGAACTGGTCCTGAGCGGTTCTGGTTGGTCCATTTACCCTGAATTTTTGTCTCATATGAGGGGAGATGTATATTGACCATTTTCTATAAAATAATCTTCCAGGGAGGTTCTGGGTGGATGTTAGGCAAGAATAAGTGCCCAAATTGGGGTAAATTGCGTCAAAAATAGTGGTTGTCTTGGAACTGGTCTTGGGTGGTTCTGGTTGGTCCATTTTCCCTGAATTTTTGTCTCATATGAGGGTAGATGTATATTGACCATTCTGTATAAAATAATCTTCCAGGGTGGTTGTGAAGTAAAGTTATGCCACAAACAATGTGCCTTATATGGGCACTTTTATGACAACGAGTGCTTGTGTTGGAACTGGTCCTGAGCGGTTCTGGTTGGTCCATTTACCCTGAATTTTTGTCTCATATGAGGGGAGATGTATATTGACCATTTTCTATAAAATAATCTTCCAGGGAGGTTCTGGGTGGATGTTAGGCAAGAATAAGTGCCCAAATTGGGGTAAATTGCGTCAAAAATAGTGGTTGTCTTGGAACTGGTCTTGGGTGGTTCTGGTTGGTCCATTTTCCCTGAATTTTTGTCTCATATGAGGGTAGATGTATATTGACCATTCTGTATAAAATAATCTTCCAGGGTGGTTGTGAAGTAAAGTTATGCCACAAACAATGTGCCTTATATGGGCACTTTTATGACAACGAGTGCTTGTGTTGGAACTGGTCCTGAGCGGTTCTGGTTGGTCCATTTACCCTGAATTTTTGTCTCATATGAGGGGAGATGTATATTGACCATTTTCTATAAAATAATCTTCCAGGGAGGTTCTGGGTGGATGTTAGGCAAGAATAAGTGCCCAAATTGGGGTAAATTGCGTCAAAAATAGTGGTTGTCTTGGAACTGGTCTTGGGTGGTTCTGGTTGGTCCATTTTCCCTGAATTTTTGTCTCATATGAGGGTAGATGTATATTGACCATTCTGTATAAAATAATCTTCCAGGGTGGTTGTGAAGTAAAGTTATGCCACAAACAATGTGCCTTATATGGGCACTTTTATGACAACGAGTGCTTGTGTTGGAACTGGTCCTGAGCGGTTCTGGTTGGTCCATTTACCCAGGAATTGTGCCTCATTTGTGGGTAGATGTATAATTCACCATTTTGTGTAAAATTATTCTTCCAGGGCCGTCCTGGGGTGATGTTTAGCCAGAAATAGTGTCCCAATTACGGGCACTTGTATTAGAGCAGTGCAGGTCGGTTCGGGGGTCAATTTCACCCCGGAAAAGCTTCCCAAAAAACGGTCACTTGTATAACAAACGAGGATATAACTGATAAGTTACACTTTACCCTTTAGTTTGAGCTCAACTACCCGTGAAATGACTCTCTTGTGCTGGAACGGTATTTTGACGTAATTCCTCCGTTTGTCCGCGAGACGGCAGAAATGAGTCCGGCCAACCGGGACTATTGTTTCAAAGTAATCAAGCGGGTACTAGGAGTTTCCCTCTCCGAGAAAAGCCACTCTCCATCGGGCAAGTTTCTAGTCGTAATACCAAAGTTTTACAAAAGTGGGTAAAAACTGTCACAATGCCCAGATAAGTGTTCCAAAAGCCGGGGAAAGATATTTAGAGTCATCGGGGGGTACAGTTGGGAAAAAAGTTGAACGTGGCTAAAAACGGTTTTCGTGCCCAGAATGGTGTTCCAAATGCTGGGTAATTGCATGGGGATTCATCTGTGAAAAAGTTGGAAAAATGTTAAAAATGGTCGAAAATGGTTAAAATGTGCACAAAACTGTTCAAAATGATGTTTAAATTTACCAGGAGTCATTTGTTAAAAAGTTGAAAAAATGTCAAAAATGGTCGAAAATGCTTAAAATGTGCACAAAACTGTTCAAAATTATTTTTAAAACTACCAGGAGTCATTTGATAAAAAGTTGGAAAAATGTCAAAAATGGTCGAAAATGGTTAAAATGTGCATAAAAGTGTTAGAAATGAAGTTTAAAACTACCAGGAGTCATTTTTTAAAAAGTTGGAAAAATGTCAAAAATGGTCGAAAATTGTTAAAATGTGCATAAAACTGTTAGAAATGAAGTTTAAAAGTACCACGAGTCATTTTTTAAAAAGTTGGAAAAATGTCAAAAATGGTCGAAAATGTTTAAAATGCCCCCAAAACAGGTCCAAAACATGGGGGAAATTTCCAGGAATCATCGGTGGAAAAACCTGGAAGTCTGTCCAAAGGGGTTGAAAATGGTTAAAATGCCCAGAGAAAGTGTCCAAATCTCGGATAAAAATTCCAGCAATCATCGGTGGAAAAACCTGGAAGTCTGTCCAAAGGGGTTGAAAATGGTTAAAATGCCCAGAGAAAGTGTCCAAATCTCGGATAAAAATTCCAGCAATCATCGGTGGAAAAACCTGGAAGTCTGTCCAAAGGGGTTGAAAATGGTTAAAATGCCCAGAGATAGTGTCCAAATCTCGGATTAAATTTTTCAAAATGATCGGTTGGGTCTACCCTATGTTCGAAACTGGGTCTACCCCATGCTCGAAACTGGGTCTACCCCATAATATAACTTGGGTCTACCAGGAGAGCGAATTTGGGTCTACCAATGTTAGGGGGATATAACTCACCTACTCGTGCAAAATCCGGTGGTCTGCAGAAACCCTTCGGCAAGTATATAGGGAGAGGAAATGTTTGAAAGTGAGCTCCAGGCTGCGAACCGACCCTGACCTCTCCCGGGGTCCAGGTGGATCACCTAATGTTCGGACAACGTTGGCAAAGTGTTGGGATGTCCGTGGGTGGTTCTCCTGATTTTTTACGAATTTTTTTCTAAGTCCTGCGGGACTTAGAAAAATTTTCGGAAAATTTAAGCGGATTTTTTCTAAGTGTGAAGGGGCTTAGAAAAATCCATATCCGCTCATGTGTCACTATTCTCGGACATGCACTGTGAAAAAGACCGTTGATGTGTGTGGTGCTCACACTTTGAAAAATTTCTGGAGCTCGAAATTTCAGCGGGGCGTCAGCCAACCCGTATCCGCCCATGGAGCACTATTCTCGGATAGGCTCGAGGGAAAACCCCGCCGATTTTTGTGGTGCTCAAAAATCAAAAATTTCATGGAGCTCAGAAATTCAGCGGGGGGTCAGCCAGCCCAATCCGCTCATGTGTCACTATCCTCGGACAAGCACTGTGAAAAACACCGTTGATGTGTGTGGAGCTCGGACTTAGAAAAATTTCTGGAGCTCAGAAATTCAGCGGGGCATCAGCCAGCTCAATCCGCTCATGTGTCACTATCCTCGGACATGCACTGTGAAAAACACCGTTGATGTGTGTGGAGCTCGGACTTAGAAAAATTTCTGGAGCTCAGAAATTCAGCGGGGCATCAGCCAGCTCAATCCGCTCATGTGTCACTATCCTCGGACAAGCACTGTGAAAAACCCCGTTGATGTGTGTGGAGCTCGGACTTAGAAAAATTTCTGGAGCTCAGAAATTCAGCGGGGCATCAGCCAGCTCAATCCGCTCATGTGTCACTATCCTCGGACAAGCACTGTGAAAAACACCGTTGAAGTGTGTGGAGCTCGGACTTAGAAAAATTTCTGGAGCTCAGAAATTCAGCGGGGCATCAGCCAGCTCAATCCGCTCATGTGTCACTATCCTCGGACAAGCACTGTGAAAAACACCGTTGATGTGTATGGAGCTCGGACTTAGAAAAATTTCTGGAGCTCAGAAATTCAGCGGGGCATCAGCCAGCTCAATCCGCTCATGTGTCACTATCCTCGGACAAGCACTGTGAAAAACACCGTTGATGTGTATGGAGCTCGGACTTAGAAAAATTTCTGGAGCTCAGAAATTCAGCGGGGCATCAGCCAGCTCAATCCGCTCATGTGTCACTATCCTCGGACAAGCATTGTGAAAAACACCGTTGAAGTGTGTGGAGCTCGGACTTAGAAAAATTTCTGGAGCTCAGAAATTCAGCGGGGCATCAGCCAGCTCAATCCGCTCATGTGTCACTATCCTCGGACAAGCACTGTGAAAAACACCGTTGATGTGTATGGAGCTCGGACTTAGAAAAATTTCTGGAGCTCAGAAATTCAGCGGGGCATCAGCCAGCTCAATCCGCTCATGTGTCACTATCCTCGGACAAGCACTGTGAAAAACACCGTTGATGTGTATGGAGCTCGGACTTAGAAAAATTTCTGGAGCTCAGAAATTCAGCGGGGCATCAGCCAGCTCAATCCGCTCATGTGTCACTATCCTCGGACATGCACTGTGAAAAACACCGTTGATGTGTGTGGAGCTCGGACTTAGAAAAATTTCTGGAGGTCAGAAATTCAGCGGGGCATCAGCCAACCCAATCCGCTCATGTGTCACTATCCTCGGACATGCACTGTGAAAAGCACCGTTAATGTGTGTGGAGCTCGGACTTAGAAAAATTTCTGGAGCTCAGAAATTCAGCGGGGCATCAGCCAACCCAATCCGCTCATGTGTCACTATCCTCGGACATGCACTGTGAAAAACACCGTTGAAGTGTGTGGAGCTCGGACTTAGAAAAATTTCTGGAGGTCAGAAATTCAGCGGGGCATCAGCCAGCTCAATCCGCTCATGTGTCACTATCCTCGGACAAGCACTGTGAAAAACACCGTTGAAGTGTGTGGAGCTCGGACTTAGAAAAATTTCTGGAGCTCAGAAATTCAGCGGGGCATCAGCCAGCTCAATCCGCTCATGTGTCACTATCCTCGGACATGCACTGTGAAAAACACCGTTGATGTGTGTGGAGCTCGGACTTAGAAACATTTCTGGAGCTCAGAAATTCAGCGGGGCATCAGCCAGCTCAATCCGCTCATGTGTCACTATCCTCGGACAAGCACTGTGAAAAACCCCGTTGATGTGTGTGGAGCTCGGACTTAGAAAAATTTCTGGAGCTCAGAAATTCAGCGGGGCATCAGCCAGCTCAATCCGCTCATGTGTCACTATCCTCGGACAAGCACTGTGAAAAACACCGTTGAAGTGTGTGGAGCTCGGACTTAGAAAAATTTCTGGAGCTCAGAAATTCAGCGGGGCATCAGCCAGCTCAATCCGCTCATGTGTCACTATCCTCGGACAAGCACTGTGAAAAACACCGTTGAAGTGTATGGAGCTCGGACTTAGAAAAATTTCTGGAGCTCAGAAATTCAGCGGGGCATCAGCCAGCTCAATCCGCTCATGTGTCACTATCCTCGGACAAGCACTGTGAAAAACACCGTTGATGTGTATGGAGCTCGGACTTAGAAAAATTTCTGGAGCTCAGAAATTCAGCGGGGCATCAGCCAGCTCAATCCGCTCATGTGTCACTATCCTCGGACAAGCACTGTGAAAAACACCGTTGAAGTGTATGGAGCTCGGACTTAGAAAAATTTCTGGAGCTCAGAAATTCAGCGGGGCATCAGCCAGCTCAATCCGCTCATGTGTCACTATCCTCGGACATGCACTGTGAAAATTCCGTTGATGTGTGTGGAGCTCGGACTTAGAAAAATTTCTGGAGCTCAGAAATTCAGCGGGGCATCAGCCAGCTCAATCCGCTCATGTGTCACTATCCTCGGACATGCACTGTGAAAAAGACCGTTGAAGTGTGTGGTGCTCACACTTAGAAAAATTTCTGGAGCTCAGAAATTCAGCGGGGCATCATCCAGCTCAATCCGCTCATGTGTCACTATCCTCGGACATGCACTGTGAAAAACACCGTTGATGTGTGTGGAGCTCGGACTTAGAAAAATTTCTGGAGCTCAGAAATTCAGCGGGGCATCAGCCAGCTCAATCCGCTCATGTGTCACTATCCTCGGACATGCACTGTGAAAAAGCCCGTTGAAGTGTGTGGTGCTCACACTTAGAAAAATTTCTGGAGCTCAGAAATTCAGCGGGGCATCAGCCAGCTCAATCCGCTCATGTGTCACTATCCTCGGACAAGCACTGTGAAAAACACCGTTGATGTGTATGGAGCTCGGACTTAGAAAAATTTCTGGAGCTCAGAAATTCAGCGGGGCATCAGCCAGCTCAATCCGCTCATGTGTCACTATCCTCGGACAAGCACTGTGAAAAACACCGTTGATGTGTGTGGAGCTCGGACTTAGAAAAATTTCTGGAGCTCAGAAATTCAGCGGGGCATCAGCCAGCTCAATCCGCTCATGTGTCACTATCCTCGGACATGCACTGTGAAAAACACCGTTGATGTGTGTGGAGCTCGGACTTAGAAAAATTTCTGGAGCTCAGAAATTCAGCGGGGCATCAGCCAGCTCAATCCGCTCATGTGTCACTATCCTCGGACATGCACTGTGAAAAACACCGTTGATGTGTGTGGAGCTCGGACTTAGAAAAATTTCTGGAGCTCAGAAATTCAGCGGGGCATCAGCCAGCTCAATCCGCTCATGTGTCACTATCCTCGGACATGCACTGTGAAAAAGACCGTTGAAGTGTGTGGTGCTCACACTTAGAAAAATTTCTGGAGCTCAGAAATTCAGCGGGGCATCAGCCAGCTCAATCCGCTCATGTGTCACTATCCTCGGACATGCACTGTGAAAAACACCGTTGAAGTGTGTGGTGCTCACACTTAGAAAAATTTCTGGAGGTCAGAAATTCAGCGGGGCATCAGCCAGCTCAATCCGCTCATGTGTCACTATCTTCGGATATGCACTGTGAAAAAGACCGTTGAAGTGTGTGGTGCTCACACTTAGAAAAAATTCTGGAGGTCAGAAATTCAGCGGGGCATCAGCCAGCTCAATCCGCTCATGTGTCACTATCCTCGGACATGCACTGTGAAAAAGCCCGTTGAAGTGTGTGGTGCTCACACTTAGAAAAAAATCTGGAGCTCAGGCTTTCAGCGAGACATTACAAACCCATATCCGCCCTTGTGAGCCTATCGTCGGATAAGGCTCGAGGGAAACACCGTTGATGTGTGTGGTGCTCACACTTAGAAAAAATTCTGGAGCTCAGGATTTCAGCGGGGCATCAGCCAACCCAATCCGCTCACGGTGCACTATTCTCGGATCGACTCGGGGCGAACCCCCGCCGAATTTCAAAGTGCCGAAACTCGAAAAATATATGGAGCTCGACGATGAAACCTGATATCTGTCGATAATATCCGCCCAAGAAGCACTATTCCCGGGGAGAAAGTCCTCAGATGCCCGTGAAGACCGGTGGGATATAATTTGCCTACTCGTGCAAAATCCGGTGGTCTGCAAAAAGCCTTCGGCAAGTATATAGGGAGAGGAAATTTTTGAAGGTGAGCTCCGGGCTGCGAACCGACCCTAACCTCTCCCGGGGTCCAGGTAGATCACCCTATGTTCGGACAACGTTGGCAAGGTGTTGGGGTGTCCGAGGGTGGTCCTCCTGATTTTTAACGATTTTTTTTCTAAGTCCTACGGGACTTAGAAAAATTTTCGTGTTTTTTAAGCGGATTTTTTCTAAGTGTGAAGGGGCTTAGAAAAATCCATATCCGCTCGTGTGTCACTATCCTCGGATAAGCTCGTGATAAGACCCCGCAGATGTGTGTGGTGCTCACACTTGGAAAAATTTCTGGAGCTCGAAATTTCAGCGGGGCATAACAAACCCATATCCGCCCTTGTGAGCCTATCGTCGGATAGGCTCGAGGGAAACACCGTTGATGTGTGTGGTGCTCACACTTGCGAGGCTTTGGCAACCCATATCCGCTCATGTGAGCCTATCTTCGGATAGGCTCGGGGGAAAAGACCGTTGATGTGTGTGGTGCTCACACTTAGAAAAATTTCTGGAGGTCAGAAATTCAGCGGAGCATCAGCTTGCTCAATCCGCCCATGTGTCACTATCCTCGGACAGGCATGTTGGAAAACACCGTTGATGTGTGTGGTGCTCACACTTAGAAAAATTTCTGGAGCTCGGGAACTCAGCGGGGGCTTCAGCAACCCATATCCGCTCATGTGAGCCTATCTTCGGATATGCTCGGTGGAAAAGACCGTTGATGTGTGTGGTGCTCACACTTAGAAAAATTTCTGGAGCTCAGAAATTCAGCGGAGCATCAGCCAGCTCAATCCGCTCATGTGTCACTATCCTCGGACATGCACCGTGAAAAAGACCGTTGATGTGTGTGGTGCTCACACTTAGAAAAAATTCTGGAGCTCGGGAACTCAGCGGGAGCTTCAGCAACCCATATCCGCTCATGTGAGCCTATCTTCGGATAGGCTCAGGGGAAAAGACCGTTGATGTGTGTGGTGCTCACACTTAGAAAAATTTCTGGAGCTCGGGAACTCAGCGGGAGCTTCAGCAACCCATATCCGCTCATGTGAGCCTATCTTCGGATAGGCTCGGGGGAAAAGACCGTTGATGTGTGTGGTGCTCACACTTAGAAAAATTTCTGGAGCTCGGGAACTCAGCGGGAGCTTCAGCAACCCATATCCGCTCATGTGAGCCTATCTTCGGATAGGCTCGGGGGAAAAGACCGTTGATGTGTGTGGTGCTCACACTTAGAAAAATTTCTGGAGCTCGGGAACTCAGCGGGAGCTTCAGCAACCCATATCCGCTCATGTGAGCATATCCTCGGATAGGCTCGGGGAAAAACCCCGCCGAAGTGTGTGGTGCTCACACTTAGAAAAATTTCTGGAGCTCAGGATTTCAGCGGGGCATCAGCCGACCCAATCCGCTCATGTGTCACTATCCTCGGACAGGCATGTTGGAAAACACCGTTGATGTGTGTGGTGCTCACACTTAGAAAAATTTCTGGAGCTCAGGATTTCAGCGAGACATTACAAACCCATATCCGCCCTTGTGAGCCTATCGTCGGATAGGCTCGAGGGAAACACCGTTGATGTGTGTGGTGCTCACACTTAGAAAAAATTCTGGAGCTCAGAATTTCAGCGGGGCAAAACAAACCCATATCCGCCCTTGTGAGCCTATCGTCGGATAGGCTCGAGGGAAACACCGTTGATGTGTGTGGTGCTCACACTTAGAAAAAATTCTGGAGCTCAGGATTTCAGCGGGGCATCAGCCGACCCAATCCGCTCACGTGTCACTATCCTCGGATAGGCATGTTGGAAAACACCGTTGATGTGTGTGGTGCTCACACTTAGAAAAAATTCTGGAGCTCAGGATTTCAGCGGGGCATCAGCCGACCCAATCCGCTCATGTGTCACTATCCTCGGACAGGCATGTTGGAAAACACCGTTGATGTGTGTGGTGCTCACACTTAGAAAAAATTTGAGAAAAATCTCTGGAGCTCAGGATTTCAGCGAGCAATTCCAAACCCATATCCGCTCATGTGAGCCTATCCTCGGATAGGCTCGGGGAAAAACCCCGCCGAAATGTGTGGTGCTCACACTTAGAAAAATTTCTGGAGGTCAGAAATTCAGCGGGGCATCAGCCAGCCCAATCCGCTCATGTGTCACTATCCTCGGACATGCACTGTGAAAAAGACCGTTGAAGTGTGTGGTGCTCACACTTAGAAAAATTTCTGGAGCTCAGGTTTTCAGCGGGGCATCAGCCGACCCAATCCGCTCATGTGTCACTATCCTCGGACAGGCATGTTGGAAAACCCCGTTGATGTGTGTGGTGCTCACACTTAGAAAAATTTTCTGAGAAAAATCTCTGGAGCTCAGGATTTCAGCGAGCCATTCCAAACCCATATCCGCTCATGTGAGCCTATCCTCGGATAGGCTCGGGGAAAAACCCCGCCGAAGTGTGTGGTGCTCACACTTAGAAAAATTTCTGGAGGTCAGAAATTCAGCGGGGCATCAGCCAGCCCAATCCGCTCATGTGTCACTATCCTCGGACATGCACTGTGAAAAAGACCGTTGAAGTGTGTGGTGCTCACACTTAGAAAAATTTCTGGAGCTCAGGTTTTCAGCGGGGCATCAGCCAACCCAATCCGCTCATGTGTCACTATCCTCGGATAGGCATGTTGGAAAACACCGTTGATGTGTGTGGTGCTCACACTTAGAAAAATTTCTGGAGCTCAGGCTTTCAGCGAGGCAATACAAACCCATATCCGCCCTCGTGAGCCTATCCTCGGATAGGCTCGAGGGAAAACACCGTTGATGTGTGTGGTGCTCACACTTAGAAAAATTTTCAGAGAAAAATCTCTGGAGCTCGTGATTTTCAGCGAGCCATTACAAACCCATATCCGCTCATGTGAGCCTATCCTCGGATAGGCTCGAGGAAAAACCCCGCTGATTTTTATGGTGCTCGCATGATTTGGGTCTACCAGGGCATTCACGTGGGTCTACCCCATGCTCGAAACTGGGTCTACCCCATAATATAACTTGGGTCTACCAGGAGAGCGAATTTGGGTCTACCAAATGTAAGGGGATATAACTCACCTACTCATGCAAAATCCGGTGGTCTGCAGAAACCCTTCGGCAAGATTATAGGGAGAGAAAAATTTTGAATGTGAGCTCCAGGCTGCGAACCGACCCTCCGCTCTCCCGGGGTCCAGGTAGATCACCCTATGTTCGGACAACGTTTGCAAGGTGTTGGGGTGTCCGAGGGTGGTCCTCCTGATTTTAACGAATTTTTTCTAAGTGTGAAGGGACTTAGAAAATTTTCGACAAGTGAGAGTGGCGAACTCACTAAGGCGGTCGTAACCGTCTACACCAGTCCGACGATGGTGTGCTATTCAGGGATAACTGATAACACGGGGTGGGTCCTGACCCGGAACAGGCACTCGGACTTAGAAAAATTTTGACAAGTGAGAGTGGCGAACTCACTAAGGCGGTCGTAACCGTCTACACCAGTCCGACGATGGTGTGCTATTCAGGGATAACTGATAACACGGGGTGGGTCCTGACCCGGAACAGGCACACGGACTTAGAAAAATTTTGACAAGTGAGAATGGCGAACTCACTAAGGCGGTCGTAACCGTCTACACCAATCCGACAATGGTGTGCTATTCAGGGATAAATGATAACACGGGGTGGGTCCTGACCCGGAACAGGCACACGGACTTAGAAAAATTTTGACAAGTGAGAGTGGTGAACTCACTAAGGCGGTCGTAACCGTCTACACCAATCCGACAATGGTGTGCTATTCAGGGATAAATGATAACACGGGGTGGGTCCTGACCCGGAACAGGCACACGGACTTAGAAAAATTTTGACAAGTGAGAGTGGCGAACTCACTAAGGCGGTCGTAACCGTCTACACCAATCCGACAATGGTGTGTTATTCAGGGATAAATGATAACACGGGGTGGGTCCTGACCCGGAACAGGCACACGGACTTAGAAAAATTTTGACAAGTGAGAGTGGTTAACTCACTAAGGCGGTCGTAACCGTCTACACCAATCCGACAATGGTGTGTTATTCAGGGATAAATGATAACACGGGGTGGGTCCTGACCCGGAACAGG
>NW_027520095.1:45000-47500 GCF_051989625.1 Stigmatopora argus | reverse complement strand
AGTGTGGAAGGGCGCACGGTTCTTGCGGATGACATGGCCTGTGTGTGGTGCGTGTCCCGCGTCAGCTGTCGTCACCGGAAGCCTCTGCAACGGTGGAAGTTGTCGCGCATCTCGTTGGATGAGTTCCGAGCGGAGTGAACCCGAACCCGCCTGCCTCTTACCCTCGAGCCGGCCAGGAAGCCGCGGAGTGTGGAAGGGCGCACGGTTCGTGCGGATGACATGGCCTTTGTGTGGTGCGTGTCCCGCGTGAGCTGTCGTCACCTGAAGCCTCTGCAACGGTGGAAGTTGTCGCGCATCTCGTTGGGTTTGTTGGCATGGACCATGACCGGCCTGAGCAACCGGAATGGACCAACACCGGCTTGAGCAACCGGCATAAAGGCAACACTCTGAAAGGCGGCGGCGAGCCCATAGCCGATCCGAAAATTGTGTGGCGAAGCAAGTGGAAAATCAGTCTTTGCCGAAAGAAACAATGAAGCCCCGGGAAAACTGGCTCCTTCCCCGAGCCGGCGGCGGAAACCGTGGAGTGTGGAAGGGCGCTGTAAGCGCGGATAACATGTCCTGTCTGTGGGGAGGATCGGTGTGCGCACCGTTGTGAGTCCTGGAGGACGGTAAGCGACGTTACATCGGCGAGTCGTACTTGGGACGGCCCGGTGGCGTTAGCGCCATCCAGGTACACACGCGGCCACAGGCGGTTTCAAGCCCTTTCAGGTCCCGTGCGCGTGGTTGCTCCGGAAGCCTCTGCATATGGTGGAAGTTGTCGCGCATCTCGTGGGTCGTTGCACAGGACTGCTCAGGTCGAGTCCTTGGCGCCCTTGGGAGCCTCGTTCCCCGTCTGCGGCACCTCGGCCCTCCGTCCGCGGTAGGCGTCGGTGGCTGTTGACAGCGGGTGTATCTGGGTCAACTCCCTCGCGGCGGCGAGCCCATAGCCGATCCGAAAATTGTGTGGCGAAGCAAGTGGAAAATCAGTCTTTGCCGAAAGAAACAATGTGAAACAAATCAGCCATGAGCCAAAAAACGAATGAGGGAACAATCAGCCGTAAGCCAAAAGCCAAAAAACGAATGAGGGAACAAGTGAACAAATCAGCCCGTAAGCCAAAAACCGAATGAGGGCAAGTTGCAAATCCTACGCTACCTTCGAATTCCAAGACGCAGGGCCGTACACGGTCGACCCCGACCACGCCGGAACCGAAGCCCCAAAGGCCACGGGTACCCGCTACTCTCCCCTCGCCTCCGGCGGGGCGGAGGGGGGTTCAATGCCTCCGGTTGGATATGACGGAGCGCCCGTGGTCGCCGGTCCCCCCCCCACTACCCACTCATCCAGCTGAGGGGTTTGACGGTAGCCCACCCGGGGCAAAAGGGGCGGCGGAGACCGGCTGGTTCCGGCGAGATTGCGACGAGCTGGAGCGATGGCAGACACCCTGGCCGGCCCATAAACGCGGGTGATCTACAAGTGACAAGGTACAGGTTGGCACCCGAACCATCGCGGGTGTGCGGACAAGCTGGGTGGTTTTGGCCGGTGCGCGTGAGCGCGTGCTTAACTAGAGGCGGTTCCCCGGCTTACGTGATTCCTTGACGGGTAAGCGTCTGACGGGCCCGTTCCTCGCCGGGGTTTGTGGCGCGCCTGAGTCCGATTAATACATCTTCGATGTTGGCGGCCAGACCCACAAAACTCGTGCCACCGCGCTCGCTGGCCTGGTCTCGTCCTTGTCACGAAATCGTCGCTCCCCGTGACCTGGTTCGGGCCTTGCCGCGGAGCGGTAGGTGCACTGTGCACGCCCACGTGTAACGAAAGGAAGGTAGGAGGGGAAAACACAACCCAGGCCGGTCCTACACGCGGGTGTGTTACGTTACGCCAGGTTCCACATGCCGGCAAGCGCGAGCCTAAGCAGGGAGGAAGAGTTGGCACCACCGGTCTTACGGTCTCGGAAGGATTGTTGCAAGGTTTCATGTTCATTGGGAAGAGCATTAGAGCCCGGTCCGAAATAGATTGGACGTCTGCGCGTGTGACCCTCTGTTACTGATTATCCGGGTTCTTTCCGTCGCCGAGCGCGGAGTTTGACCGACGCCAATTCCCCTCTAGGTTGTTGTTTTCTAGGCCGGAACACGACGGCCCGCGCCACCGTGCCCCGCGACTCCGGCCATCGGCCTTGTCCCGGAGCGGTAGGTGCACTGTGCCCGCTTGCCCGCAATACCTTCCCTGCATTTCCACCTCCAGGAACTAGCCTCTGACTTCCAACCCATAGGAGGCCCGCAGGAAGCCCACCCACCCAACCGATGGGCCGACTGTGGCCGCCTTTGGGGCTCACTGACAACTCTTAGCGGTGGATCACTCGGCTCGTGCGTCGATGAAGAACGCAGCTAGCTGCGAGAACTAATGTGAATTGCAGGACACATTGATCATCGACACTTCGAACGCACCTTGCGGCCCCGGGTCCCTCCCGGGGCCACGCCTGTCTGAGCGTCGTCTGAGATTCAATCGGGACGTCCGTGGAGCGGGACA
>NW_027520095.1:17500-37500 GCF_051989625.1 Stigmatopora argus | reverse complement strand
TGCAAAATACTGATGAAAATGTTTAAATTGTACCCAGGAATAGCGTTCTTAAAGCCCCCTTAAAGTTTTGTAAAACATGGGTAAACTTGTTAAAAATAAAATGGGCATAATGTTTAAAATCAACCCAGGAAAAGTGTTTGGAAAAACCCCCTTAAAGTTTTGAAAAACATGGGTAAAGTTGTTTTAAATAAACAGGCCAAAATGTTAAAAATCAACCCAGGAAAAGTGTTTGAAAAGCCCCCTTAAAGTTTTGAAAAACATGGGTAAAGTTGTTAAAAATAAAATGGGCAAAATGTTTAAAATCAACCCAGGAAAAGTGTTTGAAAAGCCCCCTTAAAGTTTTGAAAAGTATGGGTAAACTTGTTAAAAATAAAAAGGGCAAAATGTTTACAATCAACCCAGGAAAAGTGTTTGAAAAGCAGGGTAAAAGTTTTGCAAAATACTGATGAAAATGTTTAAATTGTACCCAGGAATAGCGTTCTTAAAGCCCCCTTAAAGTTTTGTAAAACATGGGTAAACTTGTTAAAAATAAAATGGGCATAATGTTTAAAATCAACCCAGGAAAAGTGTTTGAAAAGCCCCCTTAAAGTTTTGAAAAACATGGGTAAAGTTGTTTTAAATAAACAGGCCAAAATGTTTAAAATCAACCCAGGAAAAGTGTTTGAAAAGCCCCCTTAAAGTTTTGTAAAACATGGGTAAACTTGTTAAAAATAAAGGGCAACATGTTTTAAATCAACCCAGGAAAAGTGTTTGGAAAAACCCCCTTAAAGTTTTGAAAAACATGGGTAAAGTTGTTTTAAATAAACAGGCCAAAATGTTAAAAATCAACCCAGGAAAAGTGTTTGAAAAGCCCCCTTAAAGTTTTGAAAAACATGGGTAAAGTTGTTAAAAATAAAATGGGCAAAATGTTTAAAATCAACCCAGGAAAAGTGTTTGAAAAGCCCCCTTAAAGTTTTGAAAAGTATGGGTAAACTTGTTAAAAATAAAAAGGGCAAAATGTTTACAATCAACCCAGGAAAAGTGTTTGAAAAGCAGGGTAAAAGTTTTGCAAAATACTGATGAAAATGTTTAAATTGTACCCAGGAATAGCGTTCTTAAAGCCCCCTTAAAGTTTTGTAAAACATGGGTAAACTTGTTAAAAATAAAATGGGCATAATGTTTAAAATCAACCCAGGAAAAGTGTTTGGAAAAACCCCCTTAAAGTTTTGAAAAACATGGGTAAAGTTGTTTTAAATAAACAGGCCAAAATGTTTAAAATCAACCCAGGAAAAGTGTTTGAAAAGCCCCCTTAAAGTTTTGTAAAACATGGGTAAACTTGTTAAAAATAAAGGGCAACATGTTTTAAATCAACCCAGGAATAGTGCATCTAAAGCCCGCACAAAGTTTTGAAAAACGTGGGTAAAGTTGTTAAAAATAAACAGGCCAAAATGTTAAAAATCAACCCAGGAAAAGTGTTTGAAAAGCCCGCAGAAAGTTTTGTAAAACATGGGTAAAGTTGTTAAAAATAAACAGGCCAAAATGTTTTAAATCAACCCAGGAATAGTGCATCTAAAGCCCGCAGAAGATTTGTAAAACGTGGGTAAACTTGTTAAAATAAAAAGGGCAAAATGTTTAAAATCAACCCAGGAATAGTGCATCTAAAGCTTGCACAAAGTTTTGAAAAACGTGGGTAAACTTGTTAAAATAAAAAGGCCAAAATGTTTAAAATCAACCCAGGAATAGTGCATCTAAAGCCCGCACAAAGTTTTGAAAAACGTGGGTAAACTTGTTAAAAATAAAAAGGGCAAAATGTTTAAAATCAACCCAGGAATAGTGCATCTAAAGCCCGCAGAAGAGTTGTAAAACGTGGGTAAACTTGTTAAAAATAAAAAGGGCAAAATGTTTAAAATCAACCCAGGAATAGTGCATCTAAAGCCCGCAGAAGAGTTGTAAAACGTGGGTAAACTTGTTAAAATAAAAAGGGCAAAATGTTTTAAATCAACCCAGGAATAGTGCATCTAAAGCTTGCACAAAGTTTTGAAAAACGTGGGTAAACTTGTTAAAAATAAAGGGCAACATGTTTAAAATCAACCCAGGAATAGTGCATCTAAAGCCCGCAGAAGATTTGTAAAACGTGGGTAAACTTGTTAAAAATAATAAGGGCAATTTTTTTTTAATCAACCCAGGAATAGTGCATCTAAAGCCCGCAGAAGATTTGTAAAACGTGGGTAAACTTGTTAAAAATAAACAGGGCAAAATGTTTTAAATCAACCCAGGCAAAGTGCTTGAAAAGCCGGCAAGAAATGTCGACCGCACCTGACCCGAATGCAGTACTGAAGTTTGTCCGCCAGACGGCGAAAAGGAGCAAGGTCCATCAACCAGGCCGGGTAAACGGCGGGAGTAACTATGACTCTCTTAAGGTACCGGGAAATGGTTAAAATGTGCAGAAAAGTGTTTCCAAAAGCGTAGTGATGGTTTTTAAACCATGAAATACAAATACTGGAGCTTTTCCACACATTAATATCGGGCACTGAGGGTGATTTTCCCGGGGGGGGGAGACAGCTATAAAGGTCGGCGCGACGACGACGACCATTGGCGAAAGTGCCAAAATTTCACTAAAATGGGTTAAAATCAGCACTTATGGATGAAATAGAATTACTGGAGCTTACTGGAGCTTATCAGACATGACTACCAGGCTCTTGGGGTGATTTTCCAGGGGGAAAGACAGCCATAAACGTCGGCACGCGACCAAATACGACGACATACGACCATTCTCAAAAGTGCCTAAAATGAAATAAAATCAGCACTTATGGATGAAATAGAGTTACTGGAGCTTATCAGACATGACTACTGGGCTCTGGGGGTGATTTTCCTGGGTAAAAGACAGCCATAAACGTCGGCGCGACGACCGTTCGCCAAAGGCCCAAAAATTCACTAAAATGGGTTAAAATCAGCACTTATGGATGAAATAAAAAATACTGGAGCTTACTGGAGCTTATCAGACATGACTACCAGGCACTGGGGGTGATTTCCCCTGGGTAAAGACAGCCATAAACGTCGGCACGCGACCAAATACGACGACATACGACCATTCTCAAAAGTGCCCAAAATGAACTAAAATGGGTTTTAAATCAGCACTCATTGATGAAATACAAATACTATATCTTTAATACAAATACTGGACCTTTTTAAACATTAAAACTTGGCCCATGAGGTTGATTTACCCGAGGAAATGGCACTTTTGACCCGGCAATTTGAGCCCGATTGCAGTACCAAAGTTTGTCCGCAAGACGGCGAAAAGGAGCAAGGTAATGCCCAGAAAAAGTGTTCCAAAATCGTAGTAAATAGTTTTAAAAACAGCATTTAATGATTAATTAGAATTACTGGAAGTTACTGGGGCTTTTCAGACATGACTACCGGGCTCTGGGGGTGATTTTCTCGGGGGGGGAGACAGCTATAAAGGTCGGCGGGAGTAGATCTGACTCTCTTAAGGTGCGGAAAATGGTTAATATTCCCTAGAAAAGTGTTCCAAAAGCGGAGTGATCGTTTTTAAACGATGAAATACAAATACTGAAGCTTTTCACACATTAATATCGGGCACTGGGGGTGATTTTCCCGGGGGGGAGACAGCTATAAAGGTCTGCGCGACGACGACCATTCGCCAAAGGTCCAAAAATTCACTAAAATGGGTTAAAATCAGCACTTATGGGTGAAATACAATTACTGGAGCTTACTGGAGCTGATCAGACATGACTAGCGGGCACTGGGGGTGATTTTCCAGGGGGAAAGACAGCTATAAACGTCGGCGCGACCAAATACGACCATTCTCAAAAGTGCCTAAAATGAACTAAAATCAGCACTTATGGATGAAATAGAGTTACTGGAGCTGATCAGACATGACTACCGGGCACTGGGGGTGATTTTCCGGGGGGAAAGACAGCTATAAACGTCGGCGCGACCAAATACGACCATTCTCAAAAGTGCCTAAAATGAACTAAAATCAGCACTTATGGATGAAATAGAGTTACTGGAGCTTATCAGACATGACTAGCGGGCTCTGGGGGTGATTTTCCTGGGGAAAAGACAGCCATAAAAGTCGGAACGACCAAATACGACGACATACGACCATTCTCAAAAGTGCCCAAAATGAACTAAAATCAGCACTAGTTGATGAAATACAATTACTGGAGCTTATCTGACATGACTACCGGGCAATGGGGGTGATTTTCCTGGGGAAAAGACAGCCATAAACGTCGGCGCGACGACCATTCGCCATAGGGCCAAAAATTCACTAAAATGGGTTAAAATCAGCACTTATGGATGAAATAGAATTACTGGAGCTTACTGGGGCTGATCAGACATGACTACCGGGCACTGGGGGTGATTTTCCGGGGGGAAAGACAGCTATAAACGTCGGCGCGACCAAATACGACGACGTGCGACCATTCTCAAAAGTGCCAAAATGAACTAAAATCAGCACTTGTTGATTAAATACAAATACTGGAGCTGATCAGACATGACTACCAGAAACTGGGGATGATTTTCACGGGGGAAAGACAGCCATAAACGTCTGCGCGACCAAGTACGACGACCATTCGCAAAAGTCCCAAATATGCACTAAAATGGGGTAAAATCAGCATTTATTGATGGAATACAAATACTGGAGCTTACTGGAGCTTATCAGACATGACTACCGGGCACTGGGAGTTATTTTCCTGGGTAAAAGACAGCCATAAACGTCGGCGCGACCAAATACGACGACATACGACCATTCTCAAAAGTGCCAAAAATGCATTAAATTTGGTTTTAAATCAGCACTCATCGATCAAATACAAATATTATATCTTTAATACAAATACTGGACCTTTTTAAACATTAAAACCGGGCCCAGGAGGGTGATTTACCCGAAGAAATGACACTTTTGACCCGGCAATTTGACCCTAATTGCAGTAAAAAAAATTGTCCACAATGTGGCAGAGTTCTGCGGGTTCCATAGCGGCGGCCCAGTGCGTCAAATTCTGTATAAAAAGCAGGATATTTCGGTTCTGGGGGGTTATTTTACCCTGAAAAAGTGCATAAATTCTGGGTGCATGTATTATACACCATTTGGTGTCAAAATAAACGCTCCAGTTTACCCAGGAAGAGTGTCCCAAATGCGGGTTGACTGTAATAGACCAACGTGCATGTATAAAAAGCATGTCGACTTCGTTCTGGGGGCTTATTTTCACTCAGGAATAGTTTCTAAAATAAGGGGACCTTTATTAGAGTAGAGTGGGTGTGTAAAAAGCGTTTCTTTTCAGCCCAAAAGGTGTTTTTAACCGGGAAAAGTGCATAAGCTTACGGGATTTTCAACGGTCGCAGTAATAAAGTTTGTCCACAGTGTGGCAGAGTTTTTCAGGTTACATAGAGGCCCAGTGCGTCAAAGTCTGTATAAAAAAAGGAGGATATTTCGGTTCTGGTGGGTTATTTTCACCGGAAAAAGTGCATAAATTCTGGGTGCATGTATTATTGACGATTTGGTATCAAAATAAATGCTCCAGGGAGGTTCTGGTGCAAAAGTTTACCCAGGAAGAGTGTCCCAAATGCTGGTTGACTGTAATAGACCAACGTGCATGTATAAAAAGCATGTCGACTTCGTTCTGTGGGCTTATTTTCACTCGGGAATAGTTTCTAAAATAAGGGGACCTTTATTAGAGTAGAGTGGGTGTGTAAAAAGATTTTCTTTTCAGCCAGAAAGGTAATTTTAAACGCTAAAAGTGCATAGGCTTACGGGAGCTTAAACGGTCGCAGTACCACAGTTTGTCCACAGTGTGGCAGAGTTCTGCGGATTCCATAGCGTCCCAGTGCGTACTGGTTTGTATAAAAAGTAGCCCAGTTCGGTTCTGGGGGGGTTATTTTCCCCGGAAAAAGTGCCTAAAATGTGGGTGCATGTATAATTGACAATTTTGTATAAAATTAGTCTTCCAGGGAGGTTCTGGGGGGATGTTAGGCAAGAAATAGTGTCCAAATTGGGGTAATTTTCGTTAAGAATAGTGGTTGCATTGGAACTGGTCTTGGGTGGTTCTGGTTGGTCCATTTAACCTGAATTTTTGTCTCATATGAGGGGAGATGTATATTGACCATTCTGTATAAAATAATCTTCCAGGGTGGTTGTGAAGTAAAGTTATGCCACAAACAATGTGCCTTATATGGGCACTTTTATGACAACGAGTGCTTGTGTTGGAACTGGTCCTGGGTGGTTCTGGTTGGTCCATTTACCCTGAATTTTTGTCTCATATGAGGGGAGATGTATATTGACCATTTTCTATAAAATAATCTTCCAGGGAGGTTCTGGGTGGATGTTAGGCAAGAAATAGTGCCCAAATTGGGGTAAATTGCGTCAAAAATAGTGGTTGTCTTGGAACTGGTCTTGGGTGGTTCTGGTTGGTCCATTTTCCCTGAATTTTTGTCTCATATGAGGGTAGATGTATATTGACCATTCTGTATAAAATAATCTTCCAGGGTGGTTGTGAAGTAAAGTTATGCCACAAACAATGTGCCTAATTTGGGCACTTTTATGACAACGAGTGCTTGTGTTGGAACTGGTCCTGAGCGGTTCTGGTTGGTCCATTTACCCTGAATTTTTGTCTCATATGAGGGGAGATGTATATTGACCATTTTCTATAAAATAATCTTCCAGGGAGGTTCTGGGGGGATGTTAGGCAAGAAATAGTGTCCAAATTGGGGTAATTTTCGTTAAAAATAGTGGTTGCATTGGAACTGGTCTTGGGTGGTTCTGGTTGGTCCATTTTCCCTGAATTTTTGTCTCATATGAGGGTAGATGTATATTGACCATTCTGTATAAAATAATCTTCCAGGGTGGTTGTGAAGTAAAGTTATGCCACAAACAATGTGCCTAATTTGGGCACTTTTATGACAACGGGTGCTTGTATTGGAACTGGTCCTGAGCGGTTCTGGTTGGTCCATTTAGCCTGAATTTTTGTCTCATATGAGGGTAGTTGTATATTGACCATTCTGTATAAAATAATCTTCCAGGGAGGTTCTGGGTGGATGTTAGGCAAGAATAAGTGCCCAAATTGGGGTAAATTGCGTCAAAAATAGTGGTTGTCTTGGAACTGGTCTTGGGTGGTTCTGGTTGGTCCATTTTCCCTGAATTTTTGTCTCATATGAGGGTAGATGTATATTGACCATTCTGTATAAAATAATCTTCCAGGGTGGTTGTGAAGTAAAGTTATGCCACAAACAATGTGCCTAATTTGGGCACTTTTATGACAACGGGTGCTTGTATTGGAACTGGTCCTGAGCGGTTCTGGTTGGTCCATTTAGCCTGAATTTTTGTCTCATATGAGGGGAGACGTATATTGACCATTTTCTATAAAATAATCTTCCAGGGAGGTTCTGGGTGGATGTTAGGCAAGAATAAGTGCCCAAATTGGGGTAAATTGCGTCAAAAATAGTGGTTGTCTTGGAACTGGTCTTGGGTGGTTCTGGTTGGTCCATTTAACCAGAATTTTTGTCTCAATATGAGGGTAGATGTATATTGACCATTCTGTATAAAATAATCTTCCAGGGTAATTGTGAAGTAAAGTTATGCCACAATCAATGTACCTAATATGGGCACTTTTATGACAACGAGTGCTTGTATTGGAACTGGTCCTGAGTGGTTCTGGTTGGTCTATTTACCCAGGAATGGTGTCTTATTTGTGGGTAGATGTATAATTCACAATTTTGTATAAAATTAGTCTTCCAGGGATGTTCTGGGGGGATGTTAAGCCATAAATAGTGTCCAAATTGGGGTAAATTGCGTCAAAAATAGTGGTTGCATTGGAACTGGTCTTGGGTGGTTCTGGTTGGTCCATTTAACCTGAATTTTTGTCTCATATGAGGGTAGATGTATATTGACCATTCTGTATAAAATAATCTTCCAGGGTAGTTGTGAAGTAAAGTTATGCCTTAAACAGTGTGCCTAATTTGGGCACTTTTATGACAACGAGTGCTTGTGTTGGAACTGGTCCTGAGCGGTTCTGGTTGGTCCATTTACCCTGATTTTTTGTCTCATATGAGGGGAGATGTATATTGACCATTTTCTATAAAATCATCTTCCAGGGAGGTTCTGGGTGGATGTTAGGCAAGAATAAGTGCCCAAATTGGGGTAATTTTCGTTAAAAATAGTGGTTGCATTGGAACTGGTCTTGGGTGGTTCTGGTTGGTCCATTTTCCCTGAATTTTTGTCTCATATGAGGGTAGACATATATTGACCATTTTGTATAAAATAATCTTCCAGGGTGGTTGTGAAGTAAAGTTATGCCACAAACAATGTGCCTTATATGGGCACTTTTATGACAACGAGTGCTTGTGTTGGAACTGGTCCTGAGCGGTTCTGGTTGGTCCATTTACCCTGAATTTTTGTCTCATATGAGGGGAGATGTATATTGACCATTTTCTATAAAATAATCTTCCAGGGAGGTTCTGGGTGGATGTTAGGCAAGAATAAGTGCCCAAATTGGGGTAAATTGCGTCAAAAATAGTGGTTGTCTTGGAACTGGTCTTGGGTGGTTCTGGTTGGTCCATTTTCCCTGAATTTTTGTCTCATATGAGGGTAGATGTATATTGACCATTCTGTATAAAATAATCTTCCAGGGTGGTTGTGAAGTAAAGTTATGCCACAAACAATGTGCCTTATATGGGCACTTTTATGACAACGAGTGCTTGTGTTGGAACTGGTCCTGAGCGGTTCTGGTTGGTCCATTTACCCTGAATTTTTGTCTCATATGAGGGGAGATGTATATTGACCATTTTCTATAAAATAATCTTCCAGGGAGGTTCTGGGTGGATGTTAGGCAAGAATAAGTGCCCAAATTGGGGTAAATTGCGTCAAAAATAGTGGTTGTCTTGGAACTGGTCTTGGGTGGTTCTGGTTGGTCCATTTTCCCTGAATTTTTGTCTCATATGAGGGTAGATGTATATTGACCATTCTGTATAAAATAATCTTCCAGGGTGGTTGTGAAGTAAAGTTATGCCACAAACAATGTGCCTTATATGGGCACTTTTATGACAACGAGTGCTTGTGTTGGAACTGGTCCTGAGCGGTTCTGGTTGGTCCATTTACCCTGAATTTTTGTCTCATATGAGGGGAGATGTATATTGACCATTTTCTATAAAATAATCTTCCAGGGAGGTTCTGGGTGGATGTTAGGCAAGAATAAGTGCCCAAATTGGGGTAAATTGCGTCAAAAATAGTGGTTGTCTTGGAACTGGTCTTGGGTGGTTCTGGTTGGTCCATTTTCCCTGAATTTTTGTCTCATATGAGGGTAGATGTATATTGACCATTCTGTATAAAATAATCTTCCAGGGTGGTTGTGAAGTAAAGTTATGCCACAAACAATGTGCCTTATATGGGCACTTTTATGACAACGAGTGCTTGTGTTGGAACTGGTCCTGAGCGGTTCTGGTTGGTCCATTTACCCAGGAATTGTGCCTCATTTGTGGGTAGATGTATAATTCACCATTTTGTGTAAAATTATTCTTCCAGGGCCGTCCTGGGGTGATGTTTAGCCAGAAATAGTGTCCCAATTACGGGCACTTGTATTAGAGCAGTGCAGGTCGGTTCGGGGGTCAATTTCACCCCGGAAAAGCTTCCCAAAAAACGGTCACTTGTATAACAAACGAGGATATAACTGATAAGTTACACTTTACCCTTTAGTTTGAGCTCAACTACCCGTGAAATGACTCTCTTGTGCTGGAACGGTATTTTGACGTAATTCCTCCGTTTGTCCGCGAGACGGCAGAAATGAGTCCGGCCAACCGGGACTATTGTTTCAAAGTAATCAAGCGGGTACTAGGAGTTTCCCTCTCCGAGAAAAGCCACTCTCCATCGGGCAAGTTTCTAGTCGTAATACCAAAGTTTTACAAAAGTGGGTAAAAACTGTCACAATGCCCAGATAAGTGTTCCAAAAGCCGGGGAAAGATATTTAGAGTCATCGGGGGGTACAGTTGGGAAAAAAGTTGAACGTGGCTAAAAACGGTTTTCGTGCCCAGAATGGTGTTCCAAATGCTGGGTAATTGCATGGGGATTCATCTGTGAAAAAGTTGGAAAAATGTTAAAAATGGTCGAAAATGGTTAAAATGTGCACAAAACTGTTCAAAATGATGTTTAAATTTACCAGGAGTCATTTGTTAAAAAGTTGAAAAAATGTCAAAAATGGTCGAAAATGCTTAAAATGTGCACAAAACTGTTCAAAATTATTTTTAAAACTACCAGGAGTCATTTGATAAAAAGTTGGAAAAATGTCAAAAATGGTCGAAAATGGTTAAAATGTGCATAAAAGTGTTAGAAATGAAGTTTAAAACTACCAGGAGTCATTTTTTAAAAAGTTGGAAAAATGTCAAAAATGGTCGAAAATTGTTAAAATGTGCATAAAACTGTTAGAAATGAAGTTTAAAAGTACCACGAGTCATTTTTTAAAAAGTTGGAAAAATGTCAAAAATGGTCGAAAATGTTTAAAATGCCCCCAAAACAGGTCCAAAACATGGGGGAAATTTCCAGGAATCATCGGTGGAAAAACCTGGAAGTCTGTCCAAAGGGGTTGAAAATGGTTAAAATGCCCAGAGAAAGTGTCCAAATCTCGGATAAAAATTCCAGCAATCATCGGTGGAAAAACCTGGAAGTCTGTCCAAAGGGGTTGAAAATGGTTAAAATGCCCAGAGAAAGTGTCCAAATCTCGGATAAAAATTCCAGCAATCATCGGTGGAAAAACCTGGAAGTCTGTCCAAAGGGGTTGAAAATGGTTAAAATGCCCAGAGATAGTGTCCAAATCTCGGATTAAATTTTTCAAAATGATCGGTTGGGTCTACCCTATGTTCGAAACTGGGTCTACCCCATGCTCGAAACTGGGTCTACCCCATAATATAACTTGGGTCTACCAGGAGAGCGAATTTGGGTCTACCAATGTTAGGGGGATATAACTCACCTACTCGTGCAAAATCCGGTGGTCTGCAGAAACCCTTCGGCAAGTATATAGGGAGAGGAAATGTTTGAAAGTGAGCTCCAGGCTGCGAACCGACCCTGACCTCTCCCGGGGTCCAGGTGGATCACCTAATGTTCGGACAACGTTGGCAAAGTGTTGGGATGTCCGTGGGTGGTTCTCCTGATTTTTTACGAATTTTTTTCTAAGTCCTGCGGGACTTAGAAAAATTTTCGGAAAATTTAAGCGGATTTTTTCTAAGTGTGAAGGGGCTTAGAAAAATCCATATCCGCTCATGTGTCACTATTCTCGGACATGCACTGTGAAAAAGACCGTTGATGTGTGTGGTGCTCACACTTTGAAAAATTTCTGGAGCTCGAAATTTCAGCGGGGCGTCAGCCAACCCGTATCCGCCCATGGAGCACTATTCTCGGATAGGCTCGAGGGAAAACCCCGCCGATTTTTGTGGTGCTCAAAAATCAAAAATTTCATGGAGCTCAGAAATTCAGCGGGGGGTCAGCCAGCCCAATCCGCTCATGTGTCACTATCCTCGGACAAGCACTGTGAAAAACACCGTTGATGTGTGTGGAGCTCGGACTTAGAAAAATTTCTGGAGCTCAGAAATTCAGCGGGGCATCAGCCAGCTCAATCCGCTCATGTGTCACTATCCTCGGACATGCACTGTGAAAAACACCGTTGATGTGTGTGGAGCTCGGACTTAGAAAAATTTCTGGAGCTCAGAAATTCAGCGGGGCATCAGCCAGCTCAATCCGCTCATGTGTCACTATCCTCGGACAAGCACTGTGAAAAACCCCGTTGATGTGTGTGGAGCTCGGACTTAGAAAAATTTCTGGAGCTCAGAAATTCAGCGGGGCATCAGCCAGCTCAATCCGCTCATGTGTCACTATCCTCGGACAAGCACTGTGAAAAACACCGTTGAAGTGTGTGGAGCTCGGACTTAGAAAAATTTCTGGAGCTCAGAAATTCAGCGGGGCATCAGCCAGCTCAATCCGCTCATGTGTCACTATCCTCGGACAAGCACTGTGAAAAACACCGTTGATGTGTATGGAGCTCGGACTTAGAAAAATTTCTGGAGCTCAGAAATTCAGCGGGGCATCAGCCAGCTCAATCCGCTCATGTGTCACTATCCTCGGACAAGCACTGTGAAAAACACCGTTGATGTGTATGGAGCTCGGACTTAGAAAAATTTCTGGAGCTCAGAAATTCAGCGGGGCATCAGCCAGCTCAATCCGCTCATGTGTCACTATCCTCGGACAAGCATTGTGAAAAACACCGTTGAAGTGTGTGGAGCTCGGACTTAGAAAAATTTCTGGAGCTCAGAAATTCAGCGGGGCATCAGCCAGCTCAATCCGCTCATGTGTCACTATCCTCGGACAAGCACTGTGAAAAACACCGTTGATGTGTATGGAGCTCGGACTTAGAAAAATTTCTGGAGCTCAGAAATTCAGCGGGGCATCAGCCAGCTCAATCCGCTCATGTGTCACTATCCTCGGACAAGCACTGTGAAAAACACCGTTGATGTGTATGGAGCTCGGACTTAGAAAAATTTCTGGAGCTCAGAAATTCAGCGGGGCATCAGCCAGCTCAATCCGCTCATGTGTCACTATCCTCGGACATGCACTGTGAAAAACACCGTTGATGTGTGTGGAGCTCGGACTTAGAAAAATTTCTGGAGGTCAGAAATTCAGCGGGGCATCAGCCAACCCAATCCGCTCATGTGTCACTATCCTCGGACATGCACTGTGAAAAGCACCGTTAATGTGTGTGGAGCTCGGACTTAGAAAAATTTCTGGAGCTCAGAAATTCAGCGGGGCATCAGCCAACCCAATCCGCTCATGTGTCACTATCCTCGGACATGCACTGTGAAAAACACCGTTGAAGTGTGTGGAGCTCGGACTTAGAAAAATTTCTGGAGGTCAGAAATTCAGCGGGGCATCAGCCAGCTCAATCCGCTCATGTGTCACTATCCTCGGACAAGCACTGTGAAAAACACCGTTGAAGTGTGTGGAGCTCGGACTTAGAAAAATTTCTGGAGCTCAGAAATTCAGCGGGGCATCAGCCAGCTCAATCCGCTCATGTGTCACTATCCTCGGACATGCACTGTGAAAAACACCGTTGATGTGTGTGGAGCTCGGACTTAGAAACATTTCTGGAGCTCAGAAATTCAGCGGGGCATCAGCCAGCTCAATCCGCTCATGTGTCACTATCCTCGGACAAGCACTGTGAAAAACCCCGTTGATGTGTGTGGAGCTCGGACTTAGAAAAATTTCTGGAGCTCAGAAATTCAGCGGGGCATCAGCCAGCTCAATCCGCTCATGTGTCACTATCCTCGGACAAGCACTGTGAAAAACACCGTTGAAGTGTGTGGAGCTCGGACTTAGAAAAATTTCTGGAGCTCAGAAATTCAGCGGGGCATCAGCCAGCTCAATCCGCTCATGTGTCACTATCCTCGGACAAGCACTGTGAAAAACACCGTTGAAGTGTATGGAGCTCGGACTTAGAAAAATTTCTGGAGCTCAGAAATTCAGCGGGGCATCAGCCAGCTCAATCCGCTCATGTGTCACTATCCTCGGACAAGCACTGTGAAAAACACCGTTGATGTGTATGGAGCTCGGACTTAGAAAAATTTCTGGAGCTCAGAAATTCAGCGGGGCATCAGCCAGCTCAATCCGCTCATGTGTCACTATCCTCGGACAAGCACTGTGAAAAACACCGTTGAAGTGTATGGAGCTCGGACTTAGAAAAATTTCTGGAGCTCAGAAATTCAGCGGGGCATCAGCCAGCTCAATCCGCTCATGTGTCACTATCCTCGGACATGCACTGTGAAAATTCCGTTGATGTGTGTGGAGCTCGGACTTAGAAAAATTTCTGGAGCTCAGAAATTCAGCGGGGCATCAGCCAGCTCAATCCGCTCATGTGTCACTATCCTCGGACATGCACTGTGAAAAAGACCGTTGAAGTGTGTGGTGCTCACACTTAGAAAAATTTCTGGAGCTCAGAAATTCAGCGGGGCATCATCCAGCTCAATCCGCTCATGTGTCACTATCCTCGGACATGCACTGTGAAAAACACCGTTGATGTGTGTGGAGCTCGGACTTAGAAAAATTTCTGGAGCTCAGAAATTCAGCGGGGCATCAGCCAGCTCAATCCGCTCATGTGTCACTATCCTCGGACATGCACTGTGAAAAAGCCCGTTGAAGTGTGTGGTGCTCACACTTAGAAAAATTTCTGGAGCTCAGAAATTCAGCGGGGCATCAGCCAGCTCAATCCGCTCATGTGTCACTATCCTCGGACAAGCACTGTGAAAAACACCGTTGATGTGTATGGAGCTCGGACTTAGAAAAATTTCTGGAGCTCAGAAATTCAGCGGGGCATCAGCCAGCTCAATCCGCTCATGTGTCACTATCCTCGGACAAGCACTGTGAAAAACACCGTTGATGTGTGTGGAGCTCGGACTTAGAAAAATTTCTGGAGCTCAGAAATTCAGCGGGGCATCAGCCAGCTCAATCCGCTCATGTGTCACTATCCTCGGACATGCACTGTGAAAAACACCGTTGATGTGTGTGGAGCTCGGACTTAGAAAAATTTCTGGAGCTCAGAAATTCAGCGGGGCATCAGCCAGCTCAATCCGCTCATGTGTCACTATCCTCGGACATGCACTGTGAAAAACACCGTTGATGTGTGTGGAGCTCGGACTTAGAAAAATTTCTGGAGCTCAGAAATTCAGCGGGGCATCAGCCAGCTCAATCCGCTCATGTGTCACTATCCTCGGACATGCACTGTGAAAAAGACCGTTGAAGTGTGTGGTGCTCACACTTAGAAAAATTTCTGGAGCTCAGAAATTCAGCGGGGCATCAGCCAGCTCAATCCGCTCATGTGTCACTATCCTCGGACATGCACTGTGAAAAACACCGTTGAAGTGTGTGGTGCTCACACTTAGAAAAATTTCTGGAGGTCAGAAATTCAGCGGGGCATCAGCCAGCTCAATCCGCTCATGTGTCACTATCTTCGGATATGCACTGTGAAAAAGACCGTTGAAGTGTGTGGTGCTCACACTTAGAAAAAATTCTGGAGGTCAGAAATTCAGCGGGGCATCAGCCAGCTCAATCCGCTCATGTGTCACTATCCTCGGACATGCACTGTGAAAAAGCCCGTTGAAGTGTGTGGTGCTCACACTTAGAAAAAAATCTGGAGCTCAGGCTTTCAGCGAGACATTACAAACCCATATCCGCCCTTGTGAGCCTATCGTCGGATAAGGCTCGAGGGAAACACCGTTGATGTGTGTGGTGCTCACACTTAGAAAAAATTCTGGAGCTCAGGATTTCAGCGGGGCATCAGCCAACCCAATCCGCTCACGGTGCACTATTCTCGGATCGACTCGGGGCGAACCCCCGCCGAATTTCAAAGTGCCGAAACTCGAAAAATATATGGAGCTCGACGATGAAACCTGATATCTGTCGATAATATCCGCCCAAGAAGCACTATTCCCGGGGAGAAAGTCCTCAGATGCCCGTGAAGACCGGTGGGATATAATTTGCCTACTCGTGCAAAATCCGGTGGTCTGCAAAAAGCCTTCGGCAAGTATATAGGGAGAGGAAATTTTTGAAGGTGAGCTCCGGGCTGCGAACCGACCCTAACCTCTCCCGGGGTCCAGGTAGATCACCCTATGTTCGGACAACGTTGGCAAGGTGTTGGGGTGTCCGAGGGTGGTCCTCCTGATTTTTAACGATTTTTTTTCTAAGTCCTACGGGACTTAGAAAAATTTTCGTGTTTTTTAAGCGGATTTTTTCTAAGTGTGAAGGGGCTTAGAAAAATCCATATCCGCTCGTGTGTCACTATCCTCGGATAAGCTCGTGATAAGACCCCGCAGATGTGTGTGGTGCTCACACTTGGAAAAATTTCTGGAGCTCGAAATTTCAGCGGGGCATAACAAACCCATATCCGCCCTTGTGAGCCTATCGTCGGATAGGCTCGAGGGAAACACCGTTGATGTGTGTGGTGCTCACACTTGCGAGGCTTTGGCAACCCATATCCGCTCATGTGAGCCTATCTTCGGATAGGCTCGGGGGAAAAGACCGTTGATGTGTGTGGTGCTCACACTTAGAAAAATTTCTGGAGGTCAGAAATTCAGCGGAGCATCAGCTTGCTCAATCCGCCCATGTGTCACTATCCTCGGACAGGCATGTTGGAAAACACCGTTGATGTGTGTGGTGCTCACACTTAGAAAAATTTCTGGAGCTCGGGAACTCAGCGGGGGCTTCAGCAACCCATATCCGCTCATGTGAGCCTATCTTCGGATATGCTCGGTGGAAAAGACCGTTGATGTGTGTGGTGCTCACACTTAGAAAAATTTCTGGAGCTCAGAAATTCAGCGGAGCATCAGCCAGCTCAATCCGCTCATGTGTCACTATCCTCGGACATGCACCGTGAAAAAGACCGTTGATGTGTGTGGTGCTCACACTTAGAAAAAATTCTGGAGCTCGGGAACTCAGCGGGAGCTTCAGCAACCCATATCCGCTCATGTGAGCCTATCTTCGGATAGGCTCAGGGGAAAAGACCGTTGATGTGTGTGGTGCTCACACTTAGAAAAATTTCTGGAGCTCGGGAACTCAGCGGGAGCTTCAGCAACCCATATCCGCTCATGTGAGCCTATCTTCGGATAGGCTCGGGGGAAAAGACCGTTGATGTGTGTGGTGCTCACACTTAGAAAAATTTCTGGAGCTCGGGAACTCAGCGGGAGCTTCAGCAACCCATATCCGCTCATGTGAGCCTATCTTCGGATAGGCTCGGGGGAAAAGACCGTTGATGTGTGTGGTGCTCACACTTAGAAAAATTTCTGGAGCTCGGGAACTCAGCGGGAGCTTCAGCAACCCATATCCGCTCATGTGAGCATATCTTCGGATAGGCTCGGGGGAAAAGACCGTTGATGTGTGTGGTGCTCACACTTAGAAAAATTTCTGGAGCTCGGGAACTCAGCGGGAGCTTCAGCAACCCATATCCGCTCATGTGAGCATATCCTCGGATAGGCTCGGGGAAAAACCCCGCCGAAGTGTGTGGTGCTCACACTTAGAAAAATTTCTGGAGCTCAGGATTTCAGCGGGGCATCAGCCGACCCAATCCGCTCATGTGTCACTATCCTCGGACAGGCATGTTGGAAAACACCGTTGATGTGTGTGGTGCTCACACTTAGAAAAATTTCTGGAGCTCAGGATTTCAGCGAGACATTACAAACCCATATCCGCCCTTGTGAGCCTATCGTCGGATAGGCTCGAGGGAAACACCGTTGATGTGTGTGGTGCTCACACTTAGAAAAAATTCTGGAGCTCAGAATTTCAGCGGGGCAAAACAAACCCATATCCGCCCTTGTGAGCCTATCGTCGGATAGGCTCGAGGGAAACACCGTTGATGTGTGTGGTGCTCACACTTAGAAAAAATTCTGGAGCTCAGGATTTCAGCGGGGCATCAGCCGACCCAATCCGCTCACGTGTCACTATCCTCGGATAGGCATGTTGGAAAACACCGTTGATGTGTGTGGTGCTCACACTTAGAAAAAATTCTGGAGCTCAGGATTTCAGCGGGGCATCAGCCGACCCAATCCGCTCATGTGTCACTATCCTCGGACAGGCATGTTGGAAAACACCGTTGATGTGTGTGGTGCTCACACTTAGAAAAAATTTGAGAAAAATCTCTGGAGCTCAGGATTTCAGCGAGCAATTCCAAACCCATATCCGCTCATGTGAGCCTATCCTCGGATAGGCTCGGGGAAAAACCCCGCCGAAATGTGTGGTGCTCACACTTAGAAAAATTTCTGGAGGTCAGAAATTCAGCGGGGCATCAGCCAGCCCAATCCGCTCATGTGTCACTATCCTCGGACATGCACTGTGAAAAAGACCGTTGAAGTGTGTGGTGCTCACACTTAGAAAAATTTCTGGAGCTCAGGTTTTCAGCGGGGCATCAGCCGACCCAATCCGCTCATGTGTCACTATCCTCGGACAGGCATGTTGGAAAACCCCGTTGATGTGTGTGGTGCTCACACTTAGAAAAATTTTCTGAGAAAAATCTCTGGAGCTCAGGATTTCAGCGAGCCATTCCAAACCCATATCCGCTCATGTGAGCCTATCCTCGGATAGGCTCGGGGAAAAACCCCGCCGAAGTGTGTGGTGCTCACACTTAGAAAAATTTCTGGAGGTCAGAAATTCAGCGGGGCATCAGCCAGCCCAATCCGCTCATGTGTCACTATCCTCGGACATGCACTGTGAAAAAGACCGTTGAAGTGTGTGGTGCTCACACTTAGAAAAATTTCTGGAGCTCAGGTTTTCAGCGGGGCATCAGCCAACCCAATCCGCTCATGTGTCACTATCCTCGGATAGGCATGTTGGAAAACACCGTTGATGTGTGTGGTGCTCACACTTAGAAAAATTTCTGGAGCTCAGGCTTTCAGCGAGGCAATACAAACCCATATCCGCCCTCGTGAGCCTATCCTCGGATAGGCTCGAGGGAAAACACCGTTGATGTGTGTGGTGCTCACACTTAGAAAAATTTTCAGAGAAAAATCTCTGGAGCTCGTGATTTTCAGCGAGCCATTACAAACCCATATCCGCTCATGTGAGCCTATCCTCGGATAGGCTCGAGGAAAAACCCCGCTGATTTTTATGGTGCTCGCATGATTTGGGTCTACCAGGGCATTCACGTGGGTCTACCCCATGCTCGAAACTGGGTCTACCCCATAATATAACTTGGGTCTACCAGGAGAGCGAATTTGGGTCTACCAAATGTAAGGGGATATAACTCACCTACTCATGCAAAATCCGGTGGTCTGCAGAAACCCTTCGGCAAGATTATAGGGAGAGAAAAATTTTGAATGTGAGCTCCAGGCTGCGAACCGACCCTCCGCTCTCCCGGGGTCCAGGTAGATCACCCTATGTTCGGACAACGTTTGCAAGGTGTTGGGGTGTCCGAGGGTGGTCCTCCTGATTTTAACGAATTTTTTCTAAGTGTGAAGGGACTTAGAAAATTTTCGACAAGTGAGAGTGGCGAACTCACTAAGGCGGTCGTAACCGTCTACACCAGTCCGACGATGGTGTGCTATTCAGGGATAACTGATAACACGGGGTGGGTCCTGACCCGGAACAGGCACTCGGACTTAGAAAAATTTTGACAAGTGAGAGTGGCGAACTCACTAAGGCGGTCGTAACCGTCTACACCAGTCCGACGATGGTGTGCTATTCAGGGATAACTGATAACACGGGGTGGGTCCTGACCCGGAACAGGCACACGGACTTAGAAAAATTTTGACAAGTGAGAATGGCGAACTCACTAAGGCGGTCGTAACCGTCTACACCAATCCGACAATGGTGTGCTATTCAGGGATAAATGATAACACGGGGTGGGTCCTGACCCGGAACAGGCACACGGACTTAGAAAAATTTTGACAAGTGAGAGTGGTGAACTCACTAAGGCGGTCGTAACCGTCTACACCAATCCGACAATGGTGTGCTATTCAGGGATAAATGATAACACGGGGTGGGTCCTGACCCGGAACAGGCACACGGACTTAGAAAAATTTTGACAAGTGAGAGTGGCGAACTCACTAAGGCGGTCGTAACCGTCTACACCAATCCGACAATGGTGTGTTATTCAGGGATAAATGATAACACGGGGTGGGTCCTGACCCGGAACAGGCACACGGACTTAGAAAAATTTTGACAAGTGAGAGTGGCGAACTCACTAAGGCGGTCGTAACCGTCTACACCAATCCGACAATGGTGTGCTATTCAGGGATAAATGATAACACGGGGTGGGTCCTGACCCGGAACAGGCACACGGACTTAGAAAAATTTTGACAAGTGAGAGTGGCGAACTCACTAAGGCGGTCGTAACCGTCTACACCAATCCGACAATGGTGTGTTATTCAGGGATAAATGATAACACGGGGTGGGTCCTGACCCGGAACAGGCACACGGACTTGGACATGGAACTGAGCTGGGAACTAAGCTGGGAACTGGCGGAATCATAAACGAAATTTGGTGGAGTCTG
>NW_027520095.1:10000-12500 GCF_051989625.1 Stigmatopora argus | reverse complement strand
CAACACCGGCTTGAGCAACCGGCATAAAGGCAACACTCTGAAAGGCGGCGGCGAGCCCATAGCCGATCCGAAAATTGTGTGGCGAAGCAAGTGGAAAATCAGTCTTTGCCGAAAGAAACAATGAAGCCCCGGGAAAACTGGCTCCTTCCCCGAGCCGGCGGCGGAAACCGTGGAGTGTGGAAGGGCGCTGTAAGCGCGGATAACATGTCCTGTCTGTGGGGAGGATCGGTGTGCGCACCGTTGTGAGTCCTGGAGGACGGTAAGCGACGTTACATCGGCGAGTCGTACTTGGGACGGCCCGGTGGCGTTAGCGCCATCCAGGTACACACGCGGCCACAGGCGGTTTCAAGCCCTTTCAGGTCCCGTGCGCGTGGTTGCTCCGGAAGCCTCTGCATATGGTGGAAGTTGTCGCGCATCTCGTGGGTCGTTGCACAGGACTGCTCAGGTCGAGTCCTTGGCGCCCTTGGGAGCCTCGTTCCCCGTCTGCGGCACCTCGGCCCTCCGTCCGCGGTAGGCGTCGGTGGCTGTTGACAGCGGGTGTATCTGGGTCAACTCCCTCGCGGCGGCGAGCCCATAGCCGATCCGAAAATTGTGTGGCGAAGCAAGTGGAAAATCAGTCTTTGCCGAAAGAAACAATGTGAAACAAATCAGCCATGAGCCAAAAAACGAATGAGGGAACAATCAGCCGTAAGCCAAAAGCCAAAAAACGAATGAGGGAACAAGTGAACAAATCAGCCCGTAAGCCAAAAACCGAATGAGGGCAAGTTGCAAATCCTACGCTACCTTCGAATTCCAAGACGCAGGGCCGTACACGGTCGACCCCGACCACGCCGGAACCGAAGCCCCAAAGGCCACGGGTACCCGCTACTCTCCCCTCGCCTCCGGCGGGGCGGAGGGGGGTTCAATGCCTCCGGTTGGATATGACGGAGCGCCCGTGGTCGCCGGTCCCCCCCCCACTACCCACTCATCCAGCTGAGGGGTTTGACGGTAGCCCACCCGGGGCAAAAGGGGCGGCGGAGACCGGCTGGTTCCGGCGAGATTGCGACGAGCTGGAGCGATGGCAGACACCCTGGCCGGCCCATAAACGCGGGTGATCTACAAGTGACAAGGTACAGGTTGGCACCCGAACCATCGCGGGTGTGCGGACAAGCTGGGTGGTTTTGGCCGGTGCGCGTGAGCGCGTGCTTAACTAGAGGCGGTTCCCCGGCTTACGTGATTCCTTGACGGGTAAGCGTCTGACGGGCCCGTTCCTCGCCGGGGTTTGTGGCGCGCCTGAGTCCGATTAATACATCTTCGATGTTGGCGGCCAGACCCACAAAACTCGTGCCACCGCGCTCGCTGGCCTGGTCTCGTCCTTGTCACGAAATCGTCGCTCCCCGTGACCTGGTTCGGGCCTTGCCGCGGAGCGGTAGGTGCACTGTGCACGCCCACGTGTAACGAAAGGAAGGTAGGAGGGGAAAACACAACCCAGGCCGGTCCTACACGCGGGTGTGTTACGTTACGCCAGGTTCCACATGCCGGCAAGCGCGAGCCTAAGCAGGGAGGAAGAGTTGGCACCACCGGTCTTACGGTCTCGGAAGGATTGTTGCAAGGTTTCATGTTCATTGGGAAGAGCATTAGAGCCCGGTCCGAAATAGATTGGACGTCTGCGCGTGTGACCCTCTGTTACTGATTATCCGGGTTCTTTCCGTCGCCGAGCGCGGAGTTTGACCGACGCCAATTCCCCTCTAGGTTGTTGTTTTCTAGGCCGGAACACGACGGCCCGCGCCACCGTGCCCCGCGACTCCGGCCATCGGCCTTGTCCCGGAGCGGTAGGTGCACTGTGCCCGCTTGCCCGCAATACCTTCCCTGCATTTCCACCTCCAGGAACTAGCCTCTGACTTCCAACCCATAGGAGGCCCGCAGGAAGCCCACCCACCCAACCGATGGGCCGACTGTGGCCGCCTTTGGGGCTCACTGACAACTCTTAGCGGTGGATCACTCGGCTCGTGCGTCGATGAAGAACGCAGCTAGCTGCGAGAACTAATGTGAATTGCAGGACACATTGATCATCGACACTTCGAACGCACCTTGCGGCCCCGGGTCCCTCCCGGGGCCACGCCTGTCTGAGCGTCGTCTGAGATTCAATCGGGACGTCCGTGGAGCGGGACAGGGCCGCCACGGATCCCGCGACTGGGTGGTTATCGAGGGCGACCACGTTACCCTAAGTGCAGCCGCGGCGGGGCTCCTCGATGCCCGCACGAAACGGCATGGTGTGAGAGAGAGAGTGAGAGAGAAGACACGTGTAAGAGAGAGGCATGTGTAAAACCTCAGTCCGCGGTTCACGGGCGGCTTTTTGGCGCAAACTATGACCGCCCCGTGATGTCCCAACCGCACCCGAGACGAGGTGTAGCCCCAGCCGGCGTGGAACACGAGACACGCGCGCGCACGAAAAAAAAAATCTCCTCCTCCTCCTCAGTGAGCGACACCAGTTATTTGCACTATCCGAATCCGACCTCAG
>NW_027520095.1:0-2500 GCF_051989625.1 Stigmatopora argus | reverse complement strand
TATGGGTAAACTTGTTAAAAATAAAAAGGGCAAAATGTTTACAATCAACCCAGGAAAAGTGTTTGAAAAGCAGGGTAAAAGTTTTGCAAAATACTGATGAAAATGTTTAAATTGTACCCAGGAATAGCGTTCTTAAAGCCCCCTTAAAGTTTTGTAAAACATGGGTAAACTTGTTAAAAATAAAATGGGCATAATGTTTAAAATCAACCCAGGAAAAGTGTTTGAAAAGCCCCCTTAAAGTTTTGAAAAACATGGGTAAAGTTGTTTTAAATAAACAGGCCAAAATGTTTAAAATCAACCCAGGAAAAGTGTTTGAAAAGCCCCCTTAAAGTTTTGTAAAACATGGGTAAACTTGTTAAAAATAAAGGGCAACATGTTTTAAATCAACCCAGGAAAAGTGTTTGGAAAAACCCCCTTAAAGTTTTGAAAAACATGGGTAAAGTTGTTTTAAATAAACAGGCCAAAATGTTAAAAATCAACCCAGGAAAAGTGTTTGAAAAGCCCCCTTAAAGTTTTGAAAAACATGGGTAAAGTTGTTAAAAATAAAATGGGCAAAATGTTTAAAATCAACCCAGGAAAAGTGTTTGAAAAGCCCCCTTAAAGTTTTGAAAAGTATGGGTAAACTTGTTAAAAATAAAAAGGGCAAAATGTTTACAATCAACCCAGGAAAAGTGTTTGAAAAGCAGGGTAAAAGTTTTGCAAAATACTGATGAAAATGTTTAAATTGTACCCAGGAATAGCGTTCTTAAAGCCCCCTTAAAGTTTTGTAAAACATGGGTAAACTTGTTAAAAATAAAATGGGCATAATGTTTAAAATCAACCCAGGAAAAGTGTTTGGAAAAACCCCCTTAAAGTTTTGAAAAACATGGGTAAAGTTGTTTTAAATAAACAGGCCAAAATGTTTAAAATCAACCCAGGAAAAGTGTTTGAAAAGCCCCCTTAAAGTTTTGTAAAACATGGGTAAACTTGTTAAAAATAAAGGGCAACATGTTTTAAATCAACCCAGGAATAGTGCATCTAAAGCCCGCACAAAGTTTTGAAAAACGTGGGTAAAGTTGTTAAAAATAAACAGGCCAAAATGTTAAAAATCAACCCAGGAAAAGTGTTTGAAAAGCCCGCAGAAAGTTTTGTAAAACATGGGTAAAGTTGTTAAAAATAAACAGGCCAAAATGTTTTAAATCAACCCAGGAATAGTGCATCTAAAGCCCGCAGAAGATTTGTAAAACGTGGGTAAACTTGTTAAAATAAAAAGGGCAAAATGTTTAAAATCAACCCAGGAATAGTGCATCTAAAGCTTGCACAAAGTTTTGAAAAACGTGGGTAAACTTGTTAAAATAAAAAGGCCAAAATGTTTAAAATCAACCCAGGAATAGTGCATCTAAAGCCCGCACAAAGTTTTGAAAAACGTGGGTAAACTTGTTAAAAATAAAAAGGGCAAAATGTTTAAAATCAACCCAGGAATAGTGCATCTAAAGCCCGCAGAAGAGTTGTAAAACGTGGGTAAACTTGTTAAAAATAAAAAGGGCAAAATGTTTAAAATCAACCCAGGAATAGTGCATCTAAAGCCCGCAGAAGAGTTGTAAAACGTGGGTAAACTTGTTAAAATAAAAAGGGCAAAATGTTTTAAATCAACCCAGGAATAGTGCATCTAAAGCTTGCACAAAGTTTTGAAAAACGTGGGTAAACTTGTTAAAAATAAAGGGCAACATGTTTAAAATCAACCCAGGAATAGTGCATCTAAAGCCCGCAGAAGATTTGTAAAACGTGGGTAAACTTGTTAAAAATAATAAGGGCAATTTTTTTTTAATCAACCCAGGAATAGTGCATCTAAAGCCCGCAGAAGATTTGTAAAACGTGGGTAAACTTGTTAAAAATAAACAGGGCAAAATGTTTTAAATCAACCCAGGCAAAGTGCTTGAAAAGCCGGCAAGAAATGTCGACCGCACCTGACCCGAATGCAGTACTGAAGTTTGTCCGCCAGACGGCGAAAAGGAGCAAGGTCCATCAACCAGGCCGGGTAAACGGCGGGAGTAACTATGACTCTCTTAAGGTACCGGGAAATGGTTAAAATGTGCAGAAAAGTGTTTCCAAAAGCGTAGTGATGGTTTTTAAACCATGAAATACAAATACTGGAGCTTTTCCACACATTAATATCGGGCACTGAGGGTGATTTTCCCGGGGGGGGGAGACAGCTATAAAGGTCGGCGCGACGACGACGACCATTGGCGAAAGTGCCAAAATTTCACTAAAATGGGTTAAAATCAGCACTTATGGATGAAATAGAATTACTGGAGCTTACTGGAGCTTATCAGACATGACTACCAGGCTCTTGGGGTGATTTTCCAGGGGGAAAGACAGCCATAAACGTCGGCACGCGACCAAATACGACGACATACGACCATTCTCAAAAGTGCCTAAAATGAAATAAAATCAGCACTTATGGATGAAATAGAGTTACTGGAGCTTATCAGACATGACTACTGGGCTCTGGGGGTGATTT
>NW_027520094.1:0-70959 GCF_051989625.1 Stigmatopora argus | reverse complement strand
ACTGGTCTTGGGTGGTTCTGGTTGGTCCATTTACCCTGAATTTTTGTCTCCTATGAGGGTAGATGTATATTGACCATTCTGTATAAAATAATCTTCCAGGGTAGTTGGGAAGTAAAGTTATGCCACAATCAATGTACCTAATATGGGCACTTTTATGACAACGAGTGCTTGTCTTGGAACTGGTCCTGAGCGGTTCTGGTTGGTCCATTTACCCTGAATTTTTGTCTCATATGAGGGGAGATGTATATTGACCATTTTCTATAAAATAATCTTCCAGGGAGTTTCTGGGTGGATGTTAGGCAAGAATAAGTGTCCAAATTGGGGTAATTTTCGTTAAAAATAGTGGTTGCATTGGAACTGGTCTTGGGTGGTTCTGTTTGGTCCATTTAACCTGAATTTTTGTCTCATATGAGGGTAGATGTATATTGACCATTCTGTATAAAATAATCTTCCAGGGTAGTTGTGAAGTAAAGTTATTCCACAAACAGTGTGCCTAATTTGGGCACTTTTATGACAACGAGTGCTTGTATTGGAACTGGTCCTGATTGGTTCTGGTTGGTCCATTTACCCAGGAATGGTGTCTTATTTGTGGGTAGATGTATAATTCACAATATTGTGTAAAATTAGTCTTCCAGGGAGGTTCTGGGGGGATGTTAGGCAAGAATAAGTGTCCAAATTGGGGTAATTTTCGTTAAAAATAGTGGTTGCATTGGAACTGGTCTTGGGGTGGTTCTGTTTGGTCCATTTAACCTGAATTTTTGTCTCATATGAGGGTAGATGTATATTGACCATTCTGTATAAAATAATCTTCCAGGGTAGTGAAGTAAAGTTATTCCACAAACAGTGTGCCTAATTTGGGCACTTTTATGACAACGAGTGCTTGTGTTGGAACTGGTCCTGAGTGGTTCTGGTTGGTCCATTTACCCAGGAATGGTGTCTTATTTGTGGGTAGATGTATACTTCACAATTTTGTGTAAAATTAGTCTTCCAGGGAGGTTCTGGGGGGATGTTAGGCAAGAATAAGTGCCCAAATTGGGGTAAATTGCGTCAAAAATAGTGGTTGTCTTGGAACTGGTCTTGGGTGGTTCTGGTTGGTCCATTTACCCTGAATTTTTGTCTCCTATGAGGGTAGATGTATATTGACCATTCTGTATAAAATAATCTTCCAGGGTAGTTGTGAAGTAAAGTTATTCCACAAACAGTGTGCCTAATTTGGGCACTTTTATGACAACGAGTGCTTGTGTTGGAACTGGTCCTGAGTGGTTCTGGTTGGTCCATTTACCCAGGAATGGTGTCTTATTTGTGGGTAGATGTATACTTCACAATTTTGTGTAAAATTAGTCTTCCAGGGAGGTTCTGGGGGATGTTAGGCAAGAATAAGTGCCCAAATTGGGGTAAATTGCGTCAAAAATAGTGGTTGTCTTGGAACTGGTCTTGGGTGGTTCTGGTTGGTCCATTTACCCTGAATTTTTGTCTCATATGAGGGGAGATGTATATTGACCATTTTCTATAAAATAATCTTCCAGGGAGTTTCTGGGTGGATGTTAGGCAAGAATAAGTGTCCAAATTGGGGTAATTTTCGTTAAAAATAGTGGTTGCATTGGTACTGGTCTTGGGTGGTTCTGTTTGGTCCATTTAACCTGAATTTTTGTCTCATATGAGGGTAGATGTATATTGACCATTCTGTATAAAATAATCTTCCAGGGTAGTTGTGAAGTAAAGTTATTCCACAAACAGTGTGCCTAATTTGGGCACTTTTATGACAACGAGTGCTTGTATTGGAACTGGTCCTGATTGGTTCTGGTTGGTCCATTTACCCAGGAATGGTGTCTTATTTGTGGGTAGATGTATAATTCACAATATTGTGTAAAATTAGTCTTCCAGGGAGGTTCTGGGGGGATGTTAGGCAAGAATAAGTGTCCAAATTGGGGTAATTTTCGTTAAAAATAGTGGTTGCATTGGAACTGGTCTTGGGTGGTTCTGTTTGGTCCATTTAACCTGAATTTTTGTCTCATATGAGGGTAGATGTATATTGACCATTCTGTATAAAATAATCTTCCAGGGTAGTTGTGAAGTAAAGTTATTCCACAAACAGTGTGCCTAATTTGGGCACTTTTATGACAACGAGTGCTTGTATTGGAACTGGTCCTGATTGGTTCTGGTTGGTCCATTTACCCAGGAATGGTGTCTTATTTGTGGGTAGATGTATAATTCACAATATTGTGTAAAATTAGTCTTCCAGGGAGGTTCTGGGGGGATGTTAGGCAAGAATAAGTGTCCAAATTGGGGTAATTTTCGTTAAAATAGTGGTTGCATTGGAACTGGTCTTGGGTGGTTCTGTTTGGTCCATTTAACCTGAATTTTTGTCTCATATGAGGGTAGATGTATATTGACCATTCTGTATAAAATAATCTTCCAGGGTAGTGAAGTAAAGTTATTCCACAAACAGTGTGCCTAATTTGGGCACTTTTATGACAACGAGTGCTTGTGTTGGAACTGGTCCTGAGTGGTTCTGGTTGGTCCATTTACCCAGGAATGGTGTCTTATTTGTGGGTAGATGTATACTTCACAATTTTGTGTAAAATTAGTCTTCCAGGGAGGTTCTGGGGGGATGTTAGGCAAGAATAAGTGCCCAAATTGGGGTAAATTGCGTCAAAAATAGTGGTTGTCTTGGAACTGGTCTTGGGTGGTTCTGGTTGGTCCATTTACCCTGAATTTTTGTCTCCTATGAGGGTAGATGTATATTGACCATTCTGTATAAAATAATCTTCCAGGGTAGTTGTGAAGTAAAGTTATTCCACAAACAGTGTGCCTAATTTGGGCACTTTTATGACAACGAGTGCTTGTGTTGGAACTGGTCCTGAGTGGTTCTGGTTGGTCCATTTACCCAGGAATGGTGTCTTATTTGTGGGTAGATGTATACTTCACAATTTTGTGTAAAATTAGTCTTCCAGGGAGGTTCTGGGGGGATGTTAGGCAAGAATAAGTGCCCAAATTGGGGTAAATTGCGTCAAAAATAGTGGTTGTCTTGGAACTGGTCTTGGGTGGTTCTGGTTGGTCCATTTACCCTGAATTTTTGTCTCCTATGAGGGTAGATGTATATTGACCATTCTGTATAAAATAATCTTCCAGGGTAGTTGGGAAGTAAAGTTATGCCACAATCAATGTACCTAATATGGGCACTTTTATGACAACGAGTGCTTGTCTTGGAACTGGTCCTGAGCGGTTCTGGTTGGTCCATTTACCCTGAATTTTTGTCTCATATGAGGGGAGATGTATATTGACCATTTTCTATAAAATAATCTTCCAGGGAGTTTCTGGGTGGATGTTAGGCAAGAATAAGTGTCCAAATTGGGGTAATTTTCGTTAAAAATAGTGGTTGCATTGGAACTGGTCTTGGGTGGTTCTGTTTGGTCCATTTAACCTGAATTTTTGTCTCATATGAGGGTAGATGTATATTGACCATTCTGTATAAAATAATCTTCCAGGGTAGTTGTGAAGTAAAGTTATTCCACAAACAGTGTGCCTAATTTGGGCACTTTTATGACAACGAGTGCTTGTATTGGAACTGGTCCTGATTGGTTCTGGTTGGTCCATTTACCCAGGAATGGTGTCTTATTTGTGGGTAGATGTATAATTCACAATATTGTGTAAAATTAGTCTTCCAGGGAGGTTCTGGGGGGATGTTAGGCAAGAATAAGTGTCCAAATTGGGGTAATTTTCGTTAAAAATAGTGGTTGCATTGGAACTGGTCTTGGGTGGTTCTGTTTGGTCCATTTAACCTGAATTTTTGTCTCATATGAGGGTAGATGTATATTGACCATTCTGTATAAAATAATCTTCCAGGGTAGTTGTGAAGTAAAGTTATTCCACAAACAGTGTGCCTAATTTGGGCACTTTTATGACAACGAGTGCTTGTGTTGGAACTGGTCCTGAGTGGTTCTGGTTGGTCCATTTACCCAGGAATGGTGTCTTATTTGTGGGTAGATGTATACTTCACAATTTTGTGTAAAATTAGTCTTCCAGGGAGGTTCTGGGGGGATGTTAGGCAAGAATAAGTGCCCAAATTGGGGTAAATTGCGTCAAAAATAGTGGTTGTCTTGGAACTGGTCTTGGGTGGTTCTGGTTGGTCCATTTACCCTGAATTTTTGTCTCCTATGAGGGTAGATGTATATTGACCATTCTGTATAAAATAATCTTCCAGGGTAGTTGGGAAGTAAAGTTATGCCACAATCAATGTACCTAATATGGGCACTTTTATGACAACGAGTGCTTGTCTTGGAACTGGTCCTGAGCGGTTCTGGTTGGTCCATTTACCCTGAATTTTTGTCTCATATGAGGGGAGATGTATATTGACCATTTTCTATAAAATAATCTTCCAGGGAGTTTCTGGGTGGATGTTAGGCAAGAATAAGTGTCCAAATTGGGGTAATTTTCGTTAAAAATAGTGGTTGCATTGGAACTGGTCTTGGGTGGTTCTGTTTGGTCCATTTAACCTGAATTTTTGTCTCATATGAGGGTAGATGTATATTGACCATTCTGTATAAAATAATCTTCCAGGATAGTTGTGAAGTAAAGTTATGCCACAAACAGTGTGCCTAATTTGGGCACTTTTATGACAACGAGTGCTTGTATTGGAACTGGTCCTGATTGGTTCTGGTTGGTCCATTTACCCAGGAATGGTGTCCTATTTGTGGGTAGATGTATAATTCACAATATTGTGTAAAATTAGTCTTCCAGGGAGGTTCTGGGGGGATGTTAGGCAAGAAATAGTGCCCAAATTGGGGTAAATTGCGTTAAAAATAGTGGTTGTCTTGGAACTGGTCTTGGGTGGTTCTGGTTGGTCCATTTAACCTGAATTTTTGTCTCATATGAGGGTAGATGTATATTGTGCAGACAAAGTGCAGACATGAATATCGGGCACTGGAGGTGATTTTCCTGGGTAAAAGACAGCCATAAACGTCGGCGCGACCAAATACGACGACATACGACCATTCTCAAAAGTGCCCAAAATGCACTAAAATTGGTTTTAAATCAGCACTCATCGATCAAATACAAATATTATATATTTAATACAAATATTTGACCTTTTTAAACATTAAAACCGGGCCCAGGAGGGTGATTTACCCGAAGAAATGACACTTTTGACCCGGCAATTTGACCCTAATTGCAGTAAAAAAAAATGTCCACAGTGTGGCAGAGTTCTGCGGGTTCCATAGCGGCCCAGTGCGTACTGGTTTGTATAAAAAGTAGCCCATTTCGGTTCTGGGGGGTTATTTTCCCCGGAAAAAGTGCCTAAAATGTGGGTGCATGTATTATTGATGATTTTGTGTAAAATTAGTCTTCCAGGGAGGTTCTGGGGGGATTTTAAGCCAGAAATAGTGCCCCAAATTGGGGTAAATTGCGTCAAAAATAGTGGTTGCATTATAACCGGTCTTGTGTGGTTCTGGTTGGTCCATTTAACCTGAATTTTTGTCTCATATGAGGGTAGATGTATATTGACCATTCTGTATAAAATAATCTTCCAGGGTAGTTGTGAAGTAAAGTTATTCCACAAACAGTGTGCCTAATTTGGGCACTTTTATGACAACGAGTGCTTGTGTTGGAACTGGTCCTGAGTGGTTCTGGTTGGTCCATTTACCCAGGAATGGTGTCTTATTTGTGGGTAGATGTATACTTCACAATTTTGTGTAAAATTAGTCTTCCAGGGAGGTTCTGGGGGGATGTTAGGCAAGAATAAGTGCCCAAATTGGGGTAAATTGCGTCAAAAATAGTGGTTGTCTTGGAACTGGTCTTGGGTGGTTCTGGTTGGTCCATTTACCCTGAATTTTTGTCTCATATGAGGGGAGATGTATATTGACCATTTTCTATAAAATAATCTTCCAGGGAGTTTCTGGGTGGATGTTAGGCAAGAATAAGTGTCCAAATTGGGGTAATTTTCGTTAAAAATAGTGGTTGCATTGGAACTGGTCTTGGGTGGTTCTGTTTGGTCCATTTAACCTGAATTTTTGTCTCATATGAGGGTAGATGTATATTGACCATTCTGTATAAAATAATCTTCCAGGGTAGTTGTGAAGTAAAGTTATTCCACAAACAGTGTGCCTAATTTGGGCACTTTTATGACAACGAGTGCTTGTATTGGAACTGGTCCTGATTGGTTCTGGTTGGTCCATTTACCCAGGAATGGTGTCTTATTTGTGGGTAGATGTATAATTCACAATATTGTGTAAAATTAGTCTTCCAGGGAGGTTCTGGGGGGATGTTAGGCAAGAATAAGTGTCCAAATTGGGGTAATTTTCGTTAAAAATAGTGGTTGCATTGGAACTGGTCTTGGGTGGTTCTGTTTGGTCCATTTAACCTGAATTTTTGTCTCATATGAGGGTAGATGTATATTGACCATTCTGTATAAAATAATCTTCCAGGGTAGTTGTGAAGTAAAGTTATTCCACAAACAGTGTGCCTAATTTGGGCACTTTTATGACAACGAGTGCTTGTATTGGAACTGGTCCTGATTGGTTCTGGTTGGTCCATTTACCCAGGAATGGTGTCTTATTTGTGGGTAGATGTATAATTCACAATATTGTGTAAAATTAGTCTTCCAGGGAGGTTCTGGGGGGATGTTAGGCAAGAATAAGTGTCCAAATTGGGGTAATTTTCGTTAAAAATAGTGGTTGCATTGGAACTGGTCTTGGGTGGTTCTGTTTGGTCCATTTAACCTGAATTTTTGTCTCATATGAGGGTAGATGTATATTGACCATTCTGTATAAAATAATCTTCCAGGGTAGTGAAGTAAAGTTATTCCACAAACAGTGTGCCTAATTTGGGCACTTTTATGACAACGAGTGCTTGTGTTGGAACTGGTCCTGAGTGGTTCTGGTTGGTCCATTTACCCAGGAATGGTGTCTTATTTGTGGGTAGATGTATACTTCACAATTTTGTGTAAAATTAGTCTTCCAGGGAGGTTCTGGGGGGATGTTAGGCAAGAATAAGTGCCCAAATTGGGGTAAATTGCGTCAAAAATAGTGGTTGTCTTGGAACTGGTCTTGGGTGGTTCTGGTTGGTCCATTTACCCTGAATTTTTGTCTCCTATGAGGGTAGATGTATATTGACCATTCTGTATAAAATAATCTTCCAGGGTAGTTGTGAAGTAAAGTTATTCCACAAACAGTGTGCCTAATTTGGGCACTTTTATGACAACGAGTGCTTGTGTTGGAACTGGTCCTGAGTGGTTCTGGTTGGTCCATTTACCCAGGAATGGTGTCTTATTTGTGGGTAGATGTATACTTCACAATTTTGTGTAAAATTAGTCTTCCAGGGAGGTTCTGGGGGGATGTTAGGCAAGAATAAGTGCCCAAATTGGGGTAAATTGCGTCAAAAATAGTGGTTGTCTTGGAACTGGTCTTGGGTGGTTCTGGTTGGTCCATTTACCCTGAATTTTTGTCTCCTATGAGGGTAGATGTATATTGACCATTCTGTATAAAATAATCTTCCAGGGTAGTTGGGAAGTAAAGTTATGCCACAATCAATGTACCTAATATGGGCACTTTTATGACAACGAGTGCTTGTCTTGGAACTGGTCCTGAGCGGTTCTGGTTGGTCCATTTACCCTGAATTTTTGTCTCATATGAGGGGAGATGTATATTGACCATTTTCTATAAAATAATCTTCCAGGGAGTTTCTGGGTGGATGTTAGGCAAGAATAAGTGTCCAAATTGGGGTAATTTTCGTTAAAAATAGTGGTTGCATTGGAACTGGTCTTGGGTGGTTCTGTTTGGTCCATTTAACCTGAATTTTTGTCTCATATGAGGGTAGATGTATATTGACCATTCTGTATAAAATAATCTTCCAGGGTAGTTGTGAAGTAAAGTTATTCCACAAACAGTGTGCCTAATTTGGGCACTTTTATGACAACGAGTGCTTGTATTGGAACTGGTCCTGATTGGTTCTGGTTGGTCCATTTACCCAGGAATGGTGTCTTATTTGTGGGTAGATGTATAATTCACAATATTGTGTAAAATTAGTCTTCCAGGGAGGTTCTGGGGGGATGTTAGGCAAGAATAAGTGTCCAAATTGGGGTAATTTTCGTTAAAAATAGTGGTTGCATTGGAACTGGTCTTGGGTGGTTCTGTTTGGTCCATTTAACCTGAATTTTTGTCTCATATGAGGGTAGATGTATATTGACCATTCTGTATAAAATAATCTTCCAGGGTAGTGAAGTAAAGTTATTCCACAAACAGTGTGCCTAATTTGGGCACTTTTATGACAACGAGTGCTTGTGTTGGAACTGGTCCTGAGTGGTTCTGGTTGGTCCATTTACCCAGGAATGGTGTCTTATTTGTGGGTAGATGTATACTTCACAATTTTGTGTAAAATTAGTCTTCCAGGGAGGTTCTGGGGGGATGTTAGGCAAGAATAAGTGCCCAAATTGGGGTAAATTGCGTCAAAAATAGTGGTTGTCTTGGAACTGGTCTTGGGTGGTTCTGGTTGGTCCATTTACCCTGAATTTTTGTCTCCTATGAGGGTAGATGTATATTGACCATTCTGTATAAAATAATCTTCCAGGGTAGTTGTGAAGTAAAGTTATTCCACAAACAGTGTGCCTAATTTGGGCACTTTTATGACAACGAGTGCTTGTGTTGGAACTGGTCCTGAGTGGTTCTGGTTGGTCCATTTACCCAGGAATGGTGTCTTATTTGTGGGTAGATGTATACTTCACAATTTTGTGTAAAATTAGTCTTCCAGGGAGGTTCTGGGGGGATGTTAGGCAAGAATAAGTGCCCAAATTGGGGTAAATTGCGTCAAAAATAGTGGTTGTCTTGGAACTGGTCTTGGGTGGTTCTGGTTGGTCCATTTACCCTGAATTTTTGTCTCATATGAGGGGAGATGTATATTGACCATTTTCTATAAAATAATCTTCCAGGGAGTTTCTGGGTGGATGTTAGGCAAGAATAAGTGTCCAAATTGGGGTAATTTTCGTTAAAAATAGTGGTTGCATTGGTACTGGTCTTGGGTGGTTCTGTTTGGTCCATTTAACCTGAATTTTTGTCTCATATGAGGGTAGATGTATATTGACCATTCTGTATAAAATAATCTTCCAGGGTAGTTGTGAAGTAAAGTTATTCCACAAACAGTGTGCCTAATTTGGGCACTTTTATGACAACGAGTGCTTGTATTGGAACTGGTCCTGATTGGTTCTGGTTGGTCCATTTACCCAGGAATGGTGTCTTATTTGTGGGTAGATGTATAATTCACAATATTGTGTAAAATTAGTCTTCCAGGGAGGTTCTGGGGGGATGTTAGGCAAGAATAAGTGTCCAAATTGGGGTAATTTTCGTTAAAAATAGTGGTTGCATTGGAACTGGTCTTGGGTGGTTCTGTTTGGTCCATTTAACCTGAATTTTTGTCTCATATGAGGGTAGATGTATATTGACCATTCTGTATAAAATAATCTTCCAGGGTAGTTGTGAAGTAAAGTTATTCCACAAACAGTGTGCCTAATTTGGGCACTTTTATGACAACGAGTGCTTGTATTGGAACTGGTCCTGATTGGTTCTGGTTGGTCCATTTACCCAGGAATGGTGTCTTATTTGTGGGTAGATGTATAATTCACAATATTGTGTAAAATTAGTCTTCCAGGGAGGTTCTGGGGGGATGTTAGGCAAGAATAAGTGTCCAAATTGGGGTAATTTTCGTTAAAAATAGTGGTTGCATTGGAACTGGTCTTGGGTGGTTCTGTTTGGTCCATTTAACCTGAATTTTTGTCTCATATGAGGGTAGATGTATATTGACCATTCTGTATAAAATAATCTTCCAGGGTAGTGAAGTAAAGTTATTCCACAAACAGTGTGCCTAATTTGGGCACTTTTATGACAACGAGTGCTTGTGTTGGAACTGGTCCTGAGTGGTTCTGGTTGGTCCATTTACCCAGGAATGGTGTCTTATTTGTGGGTAGATGTATACTTCACAATTTTGTGTAAAATTAGTCTTCCAGGGAGGTTCTGGGGGGATGTTAGGCAAGAATAAGTGCCCAAATTGGGGTAAATTGCGTCAAAAATAGTGGTTGTCTTGGAACTGGTCTTGGGTGGTTCTGGTTGGTCCATTTACCCTGAATTTTTGTCTCCTATGAGGGTAGATGTATATTGACCATTCTGTATAAAATAATCTTCCAGGGTAGTTGTGAAGTAAAGTTATTCCACAAACAGTGTGCCTAATTTGGGCACTTTTATGACAACGAGTGCTTGTGTTGGAACTGGTCCTGAGTGGTTCTGGTTGGTCCATTTACCCAGGAATGGTGTCTTATTTGTGGGTAGATGTATACTTCACAATTTTGTGTAAAATTAGTCTTCCAGGGAGGTTCTGGGGGGATGTTAGGCAAGAATAAGTGCCCAAATTGGGGTAAATTGCGTCAAAAATAGTGGTTGTCTTGGAACTGGTCTTGGGTGGTTCTGGTTGGTCCATTTACCCTGAATTTTTGTCTCCTATGAGGGTAGATGTATATTGACCATTCTGTATAAAATAATCTTCCAGGGTAGTTGGGAAGTAAAGTTATGCCACAATCAATGTACCTAATATGGGCACTTTTATGACAACGAGTGCTTGTCTTGGAACTGGTCCTGAGCGGTTCTGGTTGGTCCATTTACCCTGAATTTTTGTCTCATATGAGGGGAGATGTATATTGACCATTTTCTATAAAATAATCTTCCAGGGAGTTTCTGGGTGGATGTTAGGCAAGAATAAGTGTCCAAATTGGGGTAATTTTCGTTAAAAATAGTGGTTGCATTGGAACTGGTCTTGGGTGGTTCTGTTTGGTCCATTTAACCTGAATTTTTGTCTCATATGAGGGTAGATGTATATTGACCATTCTGTATAAAATAATCTTCCAGGGTAGTTGTGAAGTAAAGTTATTCCACAAACAGTGTGCCTAATTTGGGCACTTTTATGACAACGAGTGCTTGTATTGGAACTGGTCCTGATTGGTTCTGGTTGGTCCATTTACCCAGGAATGGTGTCTTATTTGTGGGTAGATGTATAATTCACAATATTGTGTAAAATTAGTCTTCCAGGGAGGTTCTGGGGGGATGTTAGGCAAGAATAAGTGTCCAAATTGGGGTAATTTTCGTTAAAAATAGTGGTTGCATTGGAACTGGTCTTGGGTGGTTCTGTTTGGTCCATTTAACCTGAATTTTTGTCTCATATGAGGGTAGATGTATATTGACCATTCTGTATAAAATAATCTTCCAGGGTAGTGAAGTAAAGTTATTCCACAAACAGTGTGCCTAATTTGGGCACTTTTATGACAACGAGTGCTTGTGTTGGAACTGGTCCTGAGTGGTTCTGGTTGGTCCATTTACCCAGGAATGGTGTCTTATTTGTGGGTAGATGTATACTTCACAATTTTGTGTAAAATTAGTCTTCCAGGGAGGTTCTGGGGGGATGTTAGGCAAGAATAAGTGCCCAAATTGGGGTAAATTGCGTCAAAAATAGTGGTTGTCTTGGAACTGGTCTTGGGTGGTTCTGGTTGGTCCATTTACCCTGAATTTTTGTCTCATATGAGGGGAGATGTATATTGACCATTTTCTATAAAATAATCTTCCAGGGAGTTTCTGGGTGGATGTTAGGCAAGAATAAGTGTCCAAATTGGGGTAATTTTCGTTAAAAATAGTGGTTGCATTGGTACTGGTCTTGGGTGGTTCTGTTTGGTCCATTTAACCTGAATTTTTGTCTCATATGAGGGTAGATGTATATTGACCATTCTGTATAAAATAATCTTCCAGGGTAGTTGTGAAGTAAAGTTATTCCACAAACAGTGTGCCTAATTTGGGCACTTTTATGACAACGAGTGCTTGTATTGGAACTGGTCCTGATTGGTTCTGGTTGGTCCATTTACCCAGGAATGGTGTCTTATTTGTGGGTAGATGTATAATTCACAATATTGTGTAAAATTAGTCTTCCAGGGAGGTTCTGGGGGGATGTTAGGCAAGAATAAGTGTCCAAATTGGGGTAATTTTCGTTAAAAATAGTGGTTGCATTGGAACTGGTCTTGGGTGGTTCTGTTTGGTCCATTTAACCTGAATTTTTGTCTCATATGAGGGTAGATGTATATTGACCATTCTGTATAAAATAATCTTCCAGGGTAGTTGTGAAGTAAAGTTATTCCACAAACAGTGTGCCTAATTTGGGCACTTTTATGACAACGAGTGCTTGTATTGGAACTGGTCCTGATTGGTTCTGGTTGGTCCATTTACCCAGGAATGGTGTCTTATTTGTGGGTAGATGTATAATTCACAATATTGTGTAAAATTAGTCTTCCAGGGAGGTTCTGGGGGGATGTTAGGCAAGAATAAGTGTCCAAATTGGGGTAATTTTCGTTAAAAATAGTGGTTGCATTGGAACTGGTCTTGGGTGGTTCTGTTTGGTCCATTTAACCTGAATTTTTGTCTCATATGAGGGTAGATGTATATTGACCATTCTGTATAAAATAATCTTCCAGGGTAGTGAAGTAAAGTTATTCCACAAACAGTGTGCCTAATTTGGGCACTTTTATGACAACGAGTGCTTGTGTTGGAACTGGTCCTGAGTGGTTCTGGTTGGTCCATTTACCCAGGAATGGTGTCTTATTTGTGGGTAGATGTATACTTCACAATTTTGTGTAAAATTAGTCTTCCAGGGAGGTTCTGGGGGGATGTTAGGCAAGAATAAGTGCCCAAATTGGGGTAAATTGCGTCAAAAATAGTGGTTGTCTTGGAACTGGTCTTGGGTGGTTCTGGTTGGTCCATTTACCCTGAATTTTTGTCTCCTATGAGGGTAGATGTATATTGACCATTCTGTATAAAATAATCTTCCAGGGTAGTTGTGAAGTAAAGTTATTCCACAAACAGTGTGCCTAATTTGGGCACTTTTATGACAACGAGTGCTTGTGTTGGAACTGGTCCTGAGTGGTTCTGGTTGGTCCATTTACCCAGGAATGGTGTCTTATTTGTGGGTAGATGTATACTTCACAATTTTGTGTAAAATTAGTCTTCCAGGGAGGTTCTGGGGGGATGTTAGGCAAGAATAAGTGCCCAAATTGGGGTAAATTGCGTCAAAAATAGTGGTTGTCTTGGAACTGGTCTTGGGTGGTTCTGGTTGGTCCATTTACCCTGAATTTTTGTCTCCTATGAGGGTAGATGTATATTGACCATTCTGTATAAAATAATCTTCCAGGGTAGTTGGGAAGTAAAGTTATGCCACAATCAATGTACCTAATATGGGCACTTTTATGACAACGAGTGCTTGTCTTGGAACTGGTCCTGAGCGGTTCTGGTTGGTCCATTTACCCTGAATTTTTGTCTCATATGAGGGGAGATGTATATTGACCATTTTCTATAAAATAATCTTCCAGGGAGTTTCTGGGTGGATGTTAGGCAAGAATAAGTGTCCAAATTGGGGTAATTTTCGTTAAAAATAGTGGTTGCATTGGAACTGGTCTTGGGTGGTTCTGTTTGGTCCATTTAACCTGAATTTTTGTCTCATATGAGGGTAGATGTATATTGACCATTCTGTATAAAATAATCTTCCAGGGTAGTTGTGAAGTAAAGTTATTCCACAAACAGTGTGCCTAATTTGGGCACTTTTATGACAACGAGTGCTTGTATTGGAACTGGTCCTGATTGGTTCTGGTTGGTCCATTTACCCAGGAATGGTGTCTTATTTGTGGGTAGATGTATAATTCACAATATTGTGTAAAATTAGTCTTCCAGGGAGGTTCTGGGGGGATGTTAGGCAAGAATAAGTGTCCAAATTGGGGTAATTTTCGTTAAAAATAGTGGTTGCATTGGAACTGGTCTTGGGTGGTTCTGTTTGGTCCATTTAACCTGAATTTTTGTCTCATATGAGGGTAGATGTATATTGACCATTCTGTATAAAATAATCTTCCAGGGTAGTTGTGAAGTAAAGTTATTCCACAAACAGTGTGCCTAATTTGGGCACTTTTATGACAACGAGTGCTTGTGTTGGAACTGGTCCTGAGTGGTTCTGGTTGGTCCATTTACCCAGGAATGGTGTCTTATTTGTGGGTAGATGTATACTTCACAATTTTGTGTAAAATTAGTCTTCCAGGGAGGTTCTGGGGGGATGTTAGGCAAGAATAAGTGCCCAAATTGGGGTAAATTGCGTCAAAAATAGTGGTTGTCTTGGAACTGGTCTTGGGTGGTTCTGGTTGGTCCATTTACCCTGAATTTTTGTCTCCTATGAGGGTAGATGTATATTGACCATTCTGTATAAAATAATCTTCCAGGGTAGTTGGGAAGTAAAGTTATGCCACAATCAATGTACCTAATATGGGCACTTTTATGACAACGAGTGCTTGTCTTGGAACTGGTCCTGAGCGGTTCTGGTTGGTCCATTTACCCTGAATTTTTGTCTCATATGAGGGGAGATGTATATTGACCATTTTCTATAAAATAATCTTCCAGGGAGTTTCTGGGTGGATGTTAGGCAAGAATAAGTGTCCAAATTGGGGTAATTTTCGTTAAAAATAGTGGTTGCATTGGAACTGGTCTTGGGTGGTTCTGTTTGGTCCATTTAACCTGAATTTTTGTCTCATATGAGGGTAGATGTATATTGACCATTCTGTATAAAATAATCTTCCAGGATAGTTGTGAAGTAAAGTTATGCCACAAACAGTGTGCCTAATTTGGGCACTTTTATGACAACGAGTGCTTGTATTGGAACTGGTCCTGATTGGTTCTGGTTGGTCCATTTACCCAGGAATGGTGTCCTATTTGTGGGTAGATGTATAATTCACAATATTGTGTAAAATTAGTCTTCCAGGGAGGTTCTGGGGGGATGTTAGGCAAGAAATAGTGCCCAAATTGGGGTAAATTGCGTTAAAAATAGTGGTTGTCTTGGAACTGGTCTTGGGTGGTTCTGGTTGGTCCATTTAACCTGAATTTTTGTCTCATATGAGGGTAGATGTATATTGTGCAGACAAAGTGCAGACATGAATATTGGGCACTGGAGGTGATTTTCCTGGGTAAAAGACAGCCATAAACGTCGGCGCGACCAAATACGACGACATACGACCATTCTCAAAAGTGCCCAAAATGCACTAAAATTGGTTTTAAATCAGCACTCATCGATCAAATACAAATATTATATATTTAATACAAATATTTGACCTTTTTAAACATTAAAACCGGGCCCAGGAGGGTGATTTACCCGAAGAAATGACACTTTTGACCCGGCAATTTGACCCTAATTGCAGTAAAAAAAAATGTCCACAGTGTGGCAGAGTTCTGCGGGTTCCATAGCGGCCCAGTGCGTACTGGTTTGTATAAAAAGTAGCCCATTTCGGTTCTGGGGGGTTATTTTCCCCGGAAAAAGTGCCTAAAATGTGGGTGCATGTATTATTGATGATTTTGTGTAAAATTAGTCTTCCAGGGAGGTTCTGGGGGGATTTTAAGCCAGAAATAGTGCCCCAAATTGGGGTAAATTGCGTCAAAAATAGTGGTTGCATTATAACCGGTCTTGTGTGGTTCTGGTTGGTCCATTTAACCTGAATTTTTGTCTCATATGAGGGTAGATGTATATTGACCATTCTGTATAAAATAATCTTCCAGGGTAGTTGTGAAGTAAAGTTATTCCACAAACAGTGTGCCTAATTTGGGCACTTTTATGACAACGAGTGCTTGTGTTGGAACTGGTCCTGAGTGGTTCTGGTTGGTCCATTTACCCAGGAATGGTGTCTTATTTGTGGGTAGATGTATACTTCACAATTTTGTGTAAAATTAGTCTTCCAGGGAGGTTCTGGGGGGATGTTAGGCAAGAATAAGTGCCCAAATTGGGGTAAATTGCGTCAAAAATAGTGGTTGTCTTGGAACTGGTCTTGGGTGGTTCTGGTTGGTCCATTTACCCTGAATTTTTGTCTCATATGAGGGGAGATGTATATTGACCATTTTCTATAAAATAATCTTCCAGGGAGTTTCTGGGTGGATGTTAGGCAAGAATAAGTGTCCAAATTGGGGTAATTTTCGTTAAAAATAGTGGTTGCATTGGAACTGGTCTTGGGTGGTTCTGTTTGGTCCATTTAACCTGAATTTTTGTCTCATATGAGGGTAGATGTATATTGACCATTCTGTATAAAATAATCTTCCAGGGTAGTTGTGAAGTAAAGTTATTCCACAAACAGTGTGCCTAATTTGGGCACTTTTATGACAACGAGTGCTTGTATTGGAACTGGTCCTGATTGGTTCTGGTTGGTCCATTTACCCAGGAATGGTGTCTTATTTGTGGGTAGATGTATAATTCACAATATTGTGTAAAATTAGTCTTCCAGGGAGGTTCTGGGGGGATGTTAGGCAAGAATAAGTGTCCAAATTGGGGTAATTTTCGTTAAAAATAGTGGTTGCATTGGAACTGGTCTTGGGTGGTTCTGTTTGGTCCATTTAACCTGAATTTTTGTCTCATATGAGGGTAGATGTATATTGACCATTCTGTATAAAATAATCTTCCAGGGTAGTTGTGAAGTAAAGTTATTCCACAAACAGTGTGCCTAATTTGGGCACTTTTATGACAACGAGTGCTTGTATTGGAACTGGTCCTGATTGGTTCTGGTTGGTCCATTTACCCAGGAATGGTGTCTTATTTGTGGGTAGATGTATAATTCACAATATTGTGTAAAATTAGTCTTCCAGGGAGGTTCTGGGGGGATGTTAGGCAAGAATAAGTGTCCAAATTGGGGTAATTTTCGTTAAAAATAGTGGTTGCATTGGAACTGGTCTTGGGTGGTTCTGTTTGGTCCATTTAACCTGAATTTTTGTCTCATATGAGGGTAGATGTATATTGACCATTCTGTATAAAATAATCTTCCAGGGTAGTGAAGTAAAGTTATTCCACAAACAGTGTGCCTAATTTGGGCACTTTTATGACAACGAGTGCTTGTGTTGGAACTGGTCCTGAGTGGTTCTGGTTGGTCCATTTACCCAGGAATGGTGTCTTATTTGTGGGTAGATGTATACTTCACAATTTTGCGTAAAATTAGTCTTCCAGGGAGGTTCTGGGGGGATGTTAGGCAAGAATAAGTGCCCAAATTGGGGTAAATTGCGTCAAAAATAGTGGTTGTCTTGGAACTGGTCTTGGGTGGTTCTGGTTGGTCCATTTACCCTGAATTTTTGTCTCCTATGAGGGTAGATGTATATTGACCATTCTGTATAAAATAATCTTCCAGGGTAGTTGTGAAGTAAAGTTATTCCACAAACAGTGTGCCTAATTTGGGCACTTTTATGACAACGAGTGCTTGTGTTGGAACTGGTCCTGAGTGGTTCTGGTTGGTCCATTTACCCAGGAATGGTGTCTTATTTGTGGGTAGATGTATACTTCACAATTTTGTGTAAAATTAGTCTTCCAGGGAGGTTCTGGGGGGATGTTAGGCAAGAATAAGTGCCCAAATTGGGGTAAATTGCGTCAAAAATAGTGGTTGTCTTGGAACTGGTCTTGGGTGGTTCTGGTTGGTCCATTTACCCTGAATTTTTGTCTCCTATGAGGGTAGATGTATATTGACCATTCTGTATAAAATAATCTTCCAGGGTAGTTGGGAAGTAAAGTTATGCCACAATCAATGTACCTAATATGGGCACTTTTATGACAACGAGTGCTTGTCTTGGAACTGGTCCTGAGCGGTTCTGGTTGGTCCATTTACCCTGAATTTTTGTCTCATATGAGGGGAGATGTATATTGACCATTTTCTATAAAATAATCTTCCAGGGAGTTTCTGGGTGGATGTTAGGCAAGAATAAGTGTCCAAATTGGGGTAATTTTCGTTAAAAATAGTGGTTGCATTGGAACTGGTCTTGGGTGGTTCTGTTTGGTCCATTTAACCTGAATTTTTGTCTCATATGAGGGTAGATGTATATTGACCATTCTGTATAAAATAATCTTCCAGGGTAGTTGTGAAGTAAAGTTATTCCACAAACAGTGTGCCTAATTTGGGCACTTTTATGACAACGAGTGCTTGTATTGGAACTGGTCCTGATTGGTTCTGGTTGGTCCATTTACCCAGGAATGGTGTCTTATTTGTGGGTAGATGTATAATTCACAATATTGTGTAAAATTAGTCTTCCAGGGAGGTTCTGGGGGGATGTTAGGCAAGAATAAGTGTCCAAATTGGGGTAATTTTCGTTAAAAATAGTGGTTGCATTGGAACTGGTCTTGGGTGGTTCTGTTTGGTCCATTTAACCTGAATTTTTGTCTCATATGAGGGTAGATGTATATTGACCATTCTGTATAAAATAATCTTCCAGGGTAGTGAAGTAAAGTTATTCCACAAACAGTGTGCCTAATTTGGGCACTTTTATGACAACGAGTGCTTGTGTTGGAACTGGTCCTGAGTGGTTCTGGTTGGTCCATTTACCCAGGAATGGTGTCTTATTTGTGGGTAGATGTATACTTCACAATTTTGTGTAAAATTAGTCTTCCAGGGAGGTTCTGGGGGGATGTTAGGCAAGAATAAGTGCCCAAATTGGGGTAAATTGCGTCAAAAATAGTGGTTGTCTTGGAACTGGTCTTGGGTGGTTCTGGTTGGTCCATTTACCCTGAATTTTTGTCTCCTATGAGGGTAGATGTATATTGACCATTCTGTATAAAATAATCTTCCAGGGTAGTTGTGAAGTAAAGTTATTCCACAAACAGTGTGCCTAATTTGGGCACTTTTATGACAACGAGTGCTTGTGTTGGAACTGGTCCTGAGTGGTTCTGGTTGGTCCATTTACCCAGGAATGGTGTCTTATTTGTGGGTAGATGTATACTTCACAATTTTGTGTAAAATTAGTCTTCCAGGGAGGTTCTGGGGGGATGTTAGGCAAGAATAAGTGCCCAAATTGGGGTAAATTGCGTCAAAAATAGTGGTTGTCTTGGAACTGGTCTTGGGTGGTTCTGGTTGGTCCATTTACCCTGAATTTTTGTCTCATATGAGGGGAGATGTATATTGACCATTTTCTATAAAATAATCTTCCAGGGAGTTTCTGGGTGGATGTTAGGCAAGAATAAGTGTCCAAATTGGGGTAATTTTCGTTAAAAATAGTGGTTGCATTGGTACTGGTCTTGGGTGGTTCTGTTTGGTCCATTTAACCTGAATTTTTGTCTCATATGAGGGTAGATGTATATTGACCATTCTGTATAAAATAATCTTCCAGGGTAGTTGTGAAGTAAAGTTATTCCACAAACAGTGTGCCTAATTTGGGCACTTTTATGACAACGAGTGCTTGTATTGGAACTGGTCCTGATTGGTTCTGGTTGGTCCATTTACCCAGGAATGGTGTCTTATTTGTGGGTAGATGTATAATTCACAATATTGTGTAAAATTAGTCTTCCAGGGAGGTTCTGGGGGGATGTTAGGCAAGAATAAGTGTCCAAATTGGGGTAATTTTCGTTAAAAATAGTGGTTGCATTGGAACTGGTCTTGGGTGGTTCTGTTTGGTCCATTTAACCTGAATTTTTGTCTCATATGAGGGTAGATGTATATTGACCATTCTGTATAAAATAATCTTCCAGGGTAGTTGTGAAGTAAAGTTATTCCACAAACAGTGTGCCTAATTTGGGCACTTTTATGACAACGAGTGCTTGTATTGGAACTGGTCCTGATTGGTTCTGGTTGGTCCATTTACCCAGGAATGGTGTCTTATTTGTGGGTAGATGTATAATTCACAATATTGTGTAAAATTAGTCTTCCAGGGAGGTTCTGGGGGGATGTTAGGCAAGAATAAGTGTCCAAATTGGGGTAATTTTCGTTAAAAATAGTGGTTGCATTGGAACTGGTCTTGGGTGGTTCTGTTTGGTCCATTTAACCTGAATTTTTGTCTCATATGAGGGTAGATGTATATTGACCATTCTGTATAAAATAATCTTCCAGGGTAGTGAAGTAAAGTTATTCCACAAACAGTGTGCCTAATTTGGGCACTTTTATGACAACGAGTGCTTGTGTTGGAACTGGTCCTGAGTGGTTCTGGTTGGTCCATTTACCCAGGAATGGTGTCTTATTTGTGGGTAGATGTATACTTCACAATTTTGTGTAAAATTAGTCTTCCAGGGAGGTTCTGGGGGGATGTTAGGCAAGAATAAGTGCCCAAATTGGGGTAAATTGCGTCAAAAATAGTGGTTGTCTTGGAACTGGTCTTGGGTGGTTCTGGTTGGTCCATTTACCCTGAATTTTTGTCTCCTATGAGGGTAGATGTATATTGACCATTCTGTATAAAATAATCTTCCAGGGTAGTTGTGAAGTAAAGTTATTCCACAAACAGTGTGCCTAATTTGGGCACTTTTATGACAACGAGTGCTTGTGTTGGAACTGGTCCTGAGTGGTTCTGGTTGGTCCATTTACCCAGGAATGGTGTCTTATTTGTGGGTAGATGTATACTTCACAATTTTGTGTAAAATTAGTCTTCCAGGGAGGTTCTGGGGGGATGTTAGGCAAGAATAAGTGCCCAAATTGGGGTAAATTGCGTCAAAAATAGTGGTTGTCTTGGAACTGGTCTTGGGTGGTTCTGGTTGGTCCATTTACCCTGAATTTTTGTCTCCTATGAGGGTAGATGTATATTGACCATTCTGTATAAAATAATCTTCCAGGGTAGTTGGGAAGTAAAGTTATGCCACAATCAATGTACCTAATATGGGCACTTTTATGACAACGAGTGCTTGTCTTGGAACTGGTCCTGAGCGGTTCTGGTTGGTCCATTTACCCTGAATTTTTGTCTCATATGAGGGGAGATGTATATTGACCATTTTCTATAAAATAATCTTCCAGGGAGTTTCTGGGTGGATGTTAGGCAAGAATAAGTGTCCAAATTGGGGTAATTTTCGTTAAAAATAGTGGTTGCATTGGAACTGGTCTTGGGTGGTTCTGTTTGGTCCATTTAACCTGAATTTTTGTCTCATATGAGGGTAGATGTATATTGACCATTCTGTATAAAATAATCTTCCAGGGTAGTTGTGAAGTAAAGTTATTCCACAAACAGTGTGCCTAATTTGGGCACTTTTATGACAACGAGTGCTTGTATTGGAACTGGTCCTGATTGGTTCTGGTTGGTCCATTTACCCAGGAATGGTGTCTTATTTGTGGGTAGATGTATACTTCACAATTTTGTGTAAAATTAGTCTTCCAGGGAGGTTCTGGGGGGATGTTAGGCAAGAATAAGTGCCCAAATTGGGGTAAATTGCGTCAAAAATAGTGGTTGTCTTGGAACTGGTCTTGGGTGGTTCTGGTTGGTCCATTTACCCTGAATTTTTGTCTCCTATGAGGGTAGATGTATATTGACCATTCTGTATAAAATAATCTTCCAGGGTAGTTGGGAAGTAAAGTTATGCCACAATCAATGTACCTAATATGGGCACTTTTATGACAACGAGTGCTTGTCTTGGAACTGGTCCTGAGCGGTTCTGGTTGGTCCATTTACCCTGAATTTTTGTCTCATATGAGGGGAGATGTATATTGACCATTTTCTATAAAATAATCTTCCAGGGAGTTTCTGGGTGGATGTTAGGCAAGAATAAGTGTCCAAATTGGGGTAATTTTCGTTAAAAATAGTGGTTGCATTGGAACTGGTCTTGGGTGGTTCTGTTTGGTCCATTTAACCTGAATTTTTGTCTCATATGAGGGTAGATGTATATTGACCATTCTGTATAAAATAATCTTCCAGGATAGTTGTGAAGTAAAGTTATGCCACAAACAGTGTGCCTAATTTGGGCACTTTTATGACAACGAGTGCTTGTATTGGAACTGGTCCTGATTGGTTCTGGTTGGTCCATTTACCCAGGAATGGTGTCCTATTTGTGGGTAGATGTATAATTCACAATATTGTGTAAAATTAGTCTTCCAGGGAGGTTCTGGGGGGATGTTAGGCAAGAAATAGTGCCCAAATTGGGGTAAATTGCGTTAAAAATAGTGGTTGTCTTGGAACTGGTCTTGGGTGGTTCTGGTTGGTCCATTTAACCTGAATTTTTGTCTCATATGAGGGTAGATGTATATTGTGCAGACAAAGTGCAGACATGAATATCGGGCACTGGAGGTGATTTTCCTGGGTAAAAGACAGCCATAAACGTCGGCGCGACCAAATACGACGACATACGACCATTCTCAAAAGTGCCCAAAATGCACTAAAATTGGTTTTAAATCAGCACTCATCGATCAAATACAAATATTATATATTTAATACAAATATTTGACCTTTTTAAACATTAAAACCGGGCCCAGGAGGGTGATTTACCCGAAGAAATGACACTTTTGACCCGGCAATTTGACCCTAATTGCAGTAAAAAAAAATGTCCACAGTGTGGCAGAGTTCTGCGGGTTCCATAGCGGCCCAGTGCGTACTGGTTTGTATAAAAAGTAGCCCATTTCGGTTCTGGGGGGTTATTTTCCCCGGAAAAAGTGCCTAAAATGTGGGTGCATGTATTATTGATGATTTTGTGTAAAATTAGTCTTCCAGGGAGGTTCTGGGGGGATTTTAAGCCAGAAATAGTGCCCCAAATTGGGGTAAATTGCGTCAAAAATAGTGGTTGCATTATAACCGGTCTTGTGTGGTTCTGGTTGGTCCATTTAACCTGAATTTTTGTCTCATATGAGGGTAGATGTATATTGACCATTCTGTATAAAATAATCTTCCAGGGTAGTTGTGAAGTAAAGTTATTCCACAAACAGTGTGCCTAATTTGGGCACTTTTATGACAACGAGTGCTTGTGTTGGAACTGGTCCTGAGTGGTTCTGGTTGGTCCATTTACCCAGGAATGGTGTCTTATTTGTGGGTAGATGTATACTTCACAATTTTGTGTAAAATTAGTCTTCCAGGGAGGTTCTGGGGGGATGTTAGGCAAGAATAAGTGCCCAAATTGGGGTAAATTGCGTCAAAAATAGTGGTTGTCTTGGAACTGGTCTTGGGTGGTTCTGGTTGGTCCATTTACCCTGAATTTTTGTCTCATATGAGGGGAGATGTATATTGACCATTTTCTATAAAATAATCTTCCAGGGAGTTTCTGGGTGGATGTTAGGCAAGAATAAGTGTCCAAATTGGGGTAATTTTCGTTAAAAATAGTGGTTGCATTGGAACTGGTCTTGGGTGGTTCTGTTTGGTCCATTTAACCTGAATTTTTGTCTCATATGAGGGTAGATGTATATTGACCATTCTGTATAAAATAATCTTCCAGGGTAGTTGTGAAGTAAAGTTATTCCACAAACAGTGTGCCTAATTTGGGCACTTTTATGACAACGAGTGCTTGTATTGGAACTGGTCCTGATTGGTTCTGGTTGGTCCATTTACCCAGGAATGGTGTCTTATTTGTGGGTAGATGTATAATTCACAATATTGTGTAAAATTAGTCTTCCAGGGAGGTTCTGGGGGGATGTTAGGCAAGAATAAGTGTCCAAATTGGGGTAATTTTCGTTAAAAATAGTGGTTGCATTGGAACTGGTCTTGGGTGGTTCTGTTTGGTCCATTTAACCTGAATTTTTGTCTCATATGAGGGTAGATGTATATTGACCATTCTGTATAAAATAATCTTCCAGGGTAGTGAAGTAAAGTTATTCCACAAACAGTGTGCCTAATTTGGGCACTTTTATGACAACGAGTGCTTGTGTTGGAACTGGTCCTGAGTGGTTCTGGTTGGTCCATTTACCCAGGAATGGTGTCTTATTTGTGGGTAGATGTATACTTCACAATTTTGTGTAAAATTAGTCTTCCAGGGAGGTTCTGGGGGGATGTTAGGCAAGAATAAGTGCCCAAATTGGGGTAAATTGCGTCAAAAATAGTGGTTGTCTTGGAACTGGTCTTGGGTGGTTCTGGTTGGTCCATTTACCCTGAATTTTTGTCTCCTATGAGGGTAGATGTATATTGACCATTCTGTATAAAATAATCTTCCAGGGTAGTTGTGAAGTAAAGTTATTCCACAAACAGTGTGCCTAATTTGGGCACTTTTATGACAACGAGTGCTTGTGTTGGAACTGGTCCTGAGTGGTTCTGGTTGGTCCATTTACCCAGGAATGGTGTCTTATTTGTGGGTAGATGTATACTTCACAATTTTGTGTAAAATTAGTCTTCCAGGGAGGTTCTGGGGGGATGTTAGGCAAGAATAAGTGCCCAAATTGGGGTAAATTGCGTCAAAAATAGTGGTTGTCTTGGAACTGGTCTTGGGTGGTTCTGGTTGGTCCATTTACCCTGAATTTTTGTCTCCTATGAGGGTAGATGTATATTGACCATTCTGTATAAAATAATCTTCCAGGGTAGTTGGGAAGTAAAGTTATGCCACAATCAATGTACCTAATATGGGCACTTTTATGACAACGAGTGCTTGTCTTGGAACTGGTCCTGAGCGGTTCTGGTTGGTCCATTTACCCTGAATTTTTGTCTCATATGAGGGGAGATGTATATTGACCATTTTCTATAAAATAATCTTCCAGGGAGTTTCTGGGTGGATGTTAGGCAAGAATAAGTGTCCAAATTGGGGTAATTTTCGTTAAAAATAGTGGTTGCATTGGAACTGGTCTTGGGTGGTTCTGTTTGGTCCATTTAACCTGAATTTTTGTCTCATATGAGGGTAGATGTATATTGACCATTCTGTATAAAATAATCTTCCAGGGTAGTTGTGAAGTAAAGTTATTCCACAAACAGTGTGCCTAATTTGGGCACTTTTATGACAACGAGTGCTTGTATTGGAACTGGTCCTGATTGGTTCTGGTTGGTCCATTTACCCAGGAATGGTGTCTTATTTGTGGGTAGATGTATAATTCACAATATTGTGTAAAATTAGTCTTCCAGGGAGGTTCTGGGGGGATGTTAGGCAAGAATAAGTGTCCAAATTGGGGTAATTTTCGTTAAAAATAGTGGTTGCATTGGAACTGGTCTTGGGTGGTTCTGTTTGGTCCATTTAACCTGAATTTTTGTCTCATATGAGGGTAGATGTATATTGACCATTCTGTATAAAATAATCTTCCAGGGTAGTTGTGAAGTAAAGTTATTCCACAAACAGTGTGCCTAATTTGGGCACTTTTATGACAACGAGTGCTTGTGTTGGAACTGGTCCTGAGTGGTTCTGGTTGGTCCATTTACCCAGGAATGGTGTCTTATTTGTGGGTAGATGTATACTTCACAATTTTGTGTAAAATTAGTCTTCCAGGGAGGTTCTGGGGGGATGTTAGGCAAGAATAAGTGCCCAAATTGGGGTAAATTGCGTCAAAAATAGTGGTTGTCTTGGAACTGGTCTTGGGTGGTTCTGGTTGGTCCATTTACCCTGAATTTTTGTCTCCTATGAGGGTAGATGTATATTGACCATTCTGTATAAAATAATCTTCCAGGGTAGTTGGGAAGTAAAGTTATGCCACAATCAATGTACCTAATATGGGCACTTTTATGACAACGAGTGCTTGTCTTGGAACTGGTCCTGAGCGGTTCTGGTTGGTCCATTTACCCTGAATTTTTGTCTCATATGAGGGGAGATGTATATTGACCATTTTCTATAAAATAATCTTCCAGGGAGTTTCTGGGTGGATGTTAGGCAAGAATAAGTGTCCAAATTGGGGTAATTTTCGTTAAAAATAGTGGTTGCATTGGAACTGGTCTTGGGTGGTTCTGTTTGGTCCATTTAACCTGAATTTTTGTCTCATATGAGGGTAGATGTATATTGACCATTCTGTATAAAATAATCTTCCAGGATAGTTGTGAAGTAAAGTTATGCCACAAACAGTGTGCCTAATTTGGGCACTTTTATGACAACGAGTGCTTGTATTGGAACTGGTCCTGATTGGTTCTGGTTGGTCCATTTACCCAGGAATGGTGTCCTATTTGTGGGTAGATGTATAATTCACAATATTGTGTAAAATTAGTCTTCCAGGGAGGTTCTGGGGGGATGTTAGGCAAGAAATAGTGCCCAAATTGGGGTAAATTGCGTTAAAAATAGTGGTTGTCTTGGAACTGGTCTTGGGTGGTTCTGGTTGGTCCATTTAACCTGAATTTTTGTCTCATATGAGGGTAGATGTATATTGTGCAGACAAAGTGCAGACATGAATATCGGGCACTGGAGGTGATTTTCCTGGGTAAAAGACAGCCATAAACGTCGGCGCGACCAAATACGACGACATACGACCATTCTCAAAAGTGCCCAAAATGCACTAAAATTGGTTTTAAATCAGCACTCATCGATCAAATACAAATATTATATATTTAATACAAATATTTGACCTTTTTAAACATTAAAACCGGGCCCAGGAGGGTGATTTACCCGAAGAAATGACACTTTTGACCCGGCAATTTGACCCTAATTGCAGTAAAAAAAAATGTCCACAGTGTGGCAGAGTTCTGCGGGTTCCATAGCGGCCCAGTGCGTACTGGTTTGTATAAAAAGTAGCCCATTTCGGTTCTGGGGGGTTATTTTCCCCGGAAAAAGTGCCTAAAATGTGGGTGCATGTATTATTGATGATTTTGTGTAAAATTAGTCTTCCAGGGAGGTTCTGGGGGGATTTTAAGCCAGAAATAGTGCCCCAAATTGGGGTAAATTGCGTCAAAAATAGTGGTTGCATTATAACCGGTCTTGTGTGGTTCTGGTTGGTCCATTTAACCTGAATTTTTGTCTCATATGAGGGTAGATGTATATTGACCATTCTGTATAAAATAATCTTCCAGGGTAGTTGTGAAGTAAAGTTATTCCACAAACAGTGTGCCTAATTTGGGCACTTTTATGACAACGAGTGCTTGTGTTGGAACTGGTCCTGAGTGGTTCTGGTTGGTCCATTTACCCAGGAATGGTGTCTTATTTGTGGGTAGATGTATACTTCACAATTTTGTGTAAAATTAGTCTTCCAGGGAGGTTCTGGGGGGATGTTAGGCAAGAATAAGTGCCCAAATTGGGGTAAATTGCGTCAAAAATAGTGGTTGTCTTGGAACTGGTCTTGGGTGGTTCTGGTTGGTCCATTTACCCTGAATTTTTGTCTCATATGAGGGGAGATGTATATTGACCATTTTCTATAAAATAATCTTCCAGGGAGTTTCTGGGTGGATGTTAGGCAAGAATAAGTGTCCAAATTGGGGTAATTTTCGTTAAAAATAGTGGTTGCATTGGAACTGGTCTTGGGTGGTTCTGTTTGGTCCATTTAACCTGAATTTTTGTCTCATATGAGGGTAGATGTATATTGACCATTCTGTATAAAATAATCTTCCAGGGTAGTTGTGAAGTAAAGTTATTCCACAAACAGTGTGCCTAATTTGGGCACTTTTATGACAACGAGTGCTTGTATTGGAACTGGTCCTGATTGGTTCTGGTTGGTCCATTTACCCAGGAATGGTGTCTTATTTGTGGGTAGATGTATAATTCACAATATTGTGTAAAATTAGTCTTCCAGGGAGGTTCTGGGGGGATGTTAGGCAAGAATAAGTGTCCAAATTGGGGTAATTTTCGTTAAAAATAGTGGTTGCATTGGAACTGGTCTTGGGTGGTTCTGTTTGGTCCATTTAACCTGAATTTTTGTCTCATATGAGGGTAGATGTATATTGACCATTCTGTATAAAATAATCTTCCAGGGTAGTTGTGAAGTAAAGTTATTCCACAAACAGTGTGCCTAATTTGGGCACTTTTATGACAACGAGTGCTTGTATTGGAACTGGTCCTGATTGGTTCTGGTTGGTCCATTTACCCAGGAATGGTGTCTTATTTGTGGGTAGATGTATAATTCACAATATTGTGTAAAATTAGTCTTCCAGGGAGGTTCTGGGGGGATGTTAGGCAAGAATAAGTGTCCAAATTGGGGTAATTTTCGTTAAAAATAGTGGTTGCATTGGAACTGGTCTTGGGTGGTTCTGTTTGGTCCATTTAACCTGAATTTTTGTCTCATATGAGGGTAGATGTATATTGACCATTCTGTATAAAATAATCTTCCAGGGTAGTGAAGTAAAGTTATTCCACAAACAGTGTGCCTAATTTGGGCACTTTTATGACAACGAGTGCTTGTGTTGGAACTGGTCCTGAGTGGTTCTGGTTGGTCCATTTACCCAGGAATGGTGTCTTATTTGTGGGTAGATGTATACTTCACAATTTTGTGTAAAATTAGTCTTCCAGGGAGGTTCTGGGGGGATGTTAGGCAAGAATAAGTGCCCAAATTGGGGTAAATTGCGTCAAAAATAGTGGTTGTCTTGGAACTGGTCTTGGGTGGTTCTGGTTGGTCCATTTACCCTGAATTTTTGTCTCCTATGAGGGTAGATGTATATTGACCATTCTGTATAAAATAATCTTCCAGGGTAGTTGTGAAGTAAAGTTATTCCACAAACAGTGTGCCTAATTTGGGCACTTTTATGACAACGAGTGCTTGTGTTGGAACTGGTCCTGAGTGGTTCTGGTTGGTCCATTTACCCAGGAATGGTGTCTTATTTGTGGGTAGATGTATACTTCACAATTTTGTGTAAAATTAGTCTTCCAGGGAGGTTCTGGGGGGATGTTAGGCAAGAATAAGTGCCCAAATTGGGGTAAATTGCGTCAAAAATAGTGGTTGTCTTGGAACTGGTCTTGGGTGGTTCTGGTTGGTCCATTTACCCTGAATTTTTGTCTCATATGAGGGGAGATGTATATTGACCATTTTCTATAAAATAATCTTCCAGGGAGTTTCTGGGTGGATGTTAGGCAAGAATAAGTGTCCAAATTGGGGTAATTTTCGTTAAAAATAGTGGTTGCATTGGTACTGGTCTTGGGTGGTTCTGTTTGGTCCATTTAACCTGAATTTTTGTCTCATATGAGGGTAGATGTATATTGACCATTCTGTATAAAATAATCTTCCAGGGTAGTTGTGAAGTAAAGTTATTCCACAAACAGTGTGCCTAATTTGGGCACTTTTATGACAACGAGTGCTTGTATTGGAACTGGTCCTGATTGGTTCTGGTTGGTCCATTTACCCAGGAATGGTGTCTTATTTGTGGGTAGATGTATAATTCACAATATTGTGTAAAATTAGTCTTCCAGGGAGGTTCTGGGGGGATGTTAGGCAAGAATAAGTGTCCAAATTGGGGTAATTTTCGTTAAAAATAGTGGTTGCATTGGAACTGGTCTTGGGTGGTTCTGTTTGGTCCATTTAACCTGAATTTTTGTCTCATATGAGGGTAGATGTATATTGACCATTCTGTATAAAATAATCTTCCAGGGTAGTTGTGAAGTAAAGTTATTCCACAAACAGTGTGCCTAATTTGGGCACTTTTATGACAACGAGTGCTTGTATTGGAACTGGTCCTGATTGGTTCTGGTTGGTCCATTTACCCAGGAATGGTGTCTTATTTGTGGGTAGATGTATAATTCACAATATTGTGTAAAATTAGTCTTCCAGGGAGGTTCTGGGGGGATGTTAGGCAAGAATAAGTGTCCAAATTGGGGTAATTTTCGTTAAAAATAGTGGTTGCATTGGAACTGGTCTTGGGTGGTTCTGTTTGGTCCATTTAACCTGAATTTTTGTCTCATATGAGGGTAGATGTATATTGACCATTCTGTATAAAATAATCTTCCAGGGTAGTGAAGTAAAGTTATTCCACAAACAGTGTGCCTAATTTGGGCACTTTTATGACAACGAGTGCTTGTGTTGGAACTGGTCCTGAGTGGTTCTGGTTGGTCCATTTACCCAGGAATGGTGTCTTATTTGTGGGTAGATGTATACTTCACAATTTTGTGTAAAATTAGTCTTCCAGGGAGGTTCTGGGGGGATGTTAGGCAAGAATAAGTGCCCAAATTGGGGTAAATTGCGTCAAAAATAGTGGTTGTCTTGGAACTGGTCTTGGGTGGTTCTGGTTGGTCCATTTACCCTGAATTTTTGTCTCCTATGAGGGTAGATGTATATTGACCATTCTGTATAAAATAATCTTCCAGGGTAGTTGTGAAGTAAAGTTATTCCACAAACAGTGTGCCTAATTTGGGCACTTTTATGACAACGAGTGCTTGTGTTGGAACTGGTCCTGAGTGGTTCTGGTTGGTCCATTTACCCAGGAATGGTGTCTTATTTGTGGGTAGATGTATACTTCACAATTTTGTGTAAAATTAGTCTTCCAGGGAGGTTCTGGGGGGATGTTAGGCAAGAATAAGTGCCCAAATTGGGGTAAATTGCGTCAAAAATAGTGGTTGTCTTGGAACTGGTCTTGGGTGGTTCTGGTTGGTCCATTTACCCTGAATTTTTGTCTCCTATGAGGGTAGATGTATATTGACCATTCTGTATAAAATAATCTTCCAGGGTAGTTGGGAAGTAAAGTTATGCCACAATCAATGTACCTAATATGGGCACTTTTATGACAACGAGTGCTTGTCTTGGAACTGGTCCTGAGCGGTTCTGGTTGGTCCATTTACCCTGAATTTTTGTCTCATATGAGGGGAGATGTATATTGACCATTTTCTATAAAATAATCTTCCAGGGAGTTTCTGGGTGGATGTTAGGCAAGAATAAGTGTCCAAATTGGGGTAATTTTCGTTAAAAATAGTGGTTGCATTGGAACTGGTCTTGGGTGGTTCTGTTTGGTCCATTTAACCTGAATTTTTGTCTCATATGAGGGTAGATGTATATTGACCATTCTGTATAAAATAATCTTCCAGGGTAGTTGTGAAGTAAAGTTATTCCACAAACAGTGTGCCTAATTTGGGCACTTTTATGACAACGAGTGCTTGTATTGGAACTGGTCCTGATTGGTTCTGGTTGGTCCATTTACCCAGGAATGGTGTCTTATTTGTGGGTAGATGTATAATTCACAATATTGTGTAAAATTAGTCTTCCAGGGAGGTACTCGTTGTCATAAAAGTGCCCAAATTAGGCACACTGTTTGTGGCATAACTTTACTTCACAACTACCCTGGAAGATTATTTTATACAGAATTGTCAATATACATCTACCCTCATATGAGACAAAAATTCAGGTTAAATGGACCAACCAGAACCACCCAAGACCAGTTCCAAGACAACCACTATTTTTAACGCAATTTACCCCAATTTGGGCACTATTTCTTGCCTAACATCCCCCCAGAACCTCCCTGGAAGACTAATTTTACACAATATTGTGAATTATACATCTACCCACAAATAAGACACCATTCCTGGGTAAATGGACCAACCAGAACCAATCAGGACCAGTTCCAATACAAGCACTCGTTGTCATAAAAGTGCCCAAATTAGGCACACTGTTTGTGGCATAACTTTACTTCACAACTACCCTGGAAGATTATTTTATACAGAATGGTCAATATACATCTACCCTCATATGAGACAAAAATTCAGGTTAAATGGACCAAACAGAACCACCCAAGACCAGTTCCAATGCAACCACTATTTTTAACGAAAATTACCCCAATTTGGACACTTATTCTTGCCTAACATCCACCCAGAAACTCCCTGGAAGATTATTTTATAGAAAATGGTCAATATACATCTCCCCTCAGATGAGACAAAAAATCAGGGTAAATGGACCAACCAGAACCGCTCAGGACCAGTTCCAACACAAGCACTCGTTGTCATAAAAGTGCCCATATTAGGTACATTGATTGTGGCATAACTTTACTTCACAACTACCCTGGAAGATTATTTTATACAGAATTGTCAATATACATCTACCCTCATATGAGACAAAAATTCAGGTTAAATGGACCAACCAGAACCACCCAAGACCAGTTCCAAGACAACCACTATTTTTAACGCAATTTACCCCAATTTGGGCACTATTTCTTGCCTAACATCCCCCCAGAACCTCTCTGGAAGACTAATTTTACACAATATTGTGAATTATACATCTACCCACAAATAAGACACCATTCCTGGGTAAATGGACCAACCAGAACCAATCAGGACCTGTTCCAATAAAAGCACTCGTTGTCATAAAAGTGCCCAAATTAGGCACACTGTTTGTGGCATAACTTTACTTCACAACTACCCTGGAAGATTATTTTATACAGAATGGTCAATATACATCTACCCTCATATGAGACAAAAATTCAGGTTAAATGGACCAACCAGAACCACCCAAGACCAGTTCCAATGCAACCACTATTTTTAACGAAAATTACCCCAATTTGGACACTTATTCTTGCCTAACATTCCCCCAGAAACTCCCTGGAAGATTATTTTATAGAAAATGGTCAATATACATCTCCCCTCATATGAGACAAAAATTCAGGGTAAATGGACCAACCAGAACCGCTCAGGACCAGTTCCAAGACAAGCACTCGTTGTCATAAAAGTGCCCATATTAGGTACATTGATTGTGGCATAACTTTACTTCACAACTACCCTGGAAGATTATTTTATACAGAATGGTCAATATACATCTACCCTCATAGGAGACAAAAATTCAGGGTAAATGGACCAACCAGAACCACCCAAGACCAGTTCCAAGACAACCACTATTTTTGACGCAATTTACCCCAATTTGGGCACTTATTCTTGCCTAACATCCCCCCAGAACCTCCCTGGAAGATTAATTTTACACAAAATTGTGAAGTATACATCTACCCACAAATAAGACACCATTCCTGGGTAAATGGACCAACCAGAACCACTCAGGACCAGTTCCAACACAAGCACTCGTTGTCATAAAAGTGCCCAAATTAGGCACACTGTTTGTGGCATAACTTTACTTCACAACTACCCTGGAAGATTATTTTATACAGAATTGTCAATATACATCTACCCTCATATGAGACAAAAATTCAGGTTAAATGGACCAACCAGAACCACCCAAGACCAGTTCCAAGACAACCACTATTTTTAACGCAATTTACCCCAATTTGGGCACTATTTCTTGCCTAACATCCCCCCAGAACCTCCCTGGAAGACTAATTTTACACAATATTGTGAATTATACATCTACCCACAAATAAGACACCATTCCTGGGTAAATGGACCAACCAGAACCAATCAGGACCAGTTCCAATACAAGCACTCGTTGTCATAAAAGTGCCCAAATTAGGCACACTGTTTGTGGCATAACTTTACTTCACAACTACCCTGGAAGATTATTTTATACAGAATGGTCAATATACATCTACCCTCATATGAGACAAAAATTCAGGTTAAATGGACCAACCAGAACCACCCAAGACCAGTTCCAATGCAACCACTATTTTTAACGAAAATTACCCCAATTTGGACACTTATTCTTGCCTAACATCCACCCAGAAACTCCCTGGAAGATTATTTTATAGAAAATGGTCAATATACATCTCCCCTCATATGAGACAAAAATTCAGGGTAAATGGACCAACCAGAACCGCTCAGGACCAGTTCCAACACAAGCACTCGTTGTCATAAAAGTGCCCAAATTATGCACACTGTTTGTGGCATAACTTTACTTCACAACTACCCTGGAAGATTATTTTATACAGAATTGTCAATATACATCTACCCTCATATGAGACAAAAATTCAGGTTAAATGGACCAACCAGAACCACCCAAGACCAGTTCCAAGACAACCACTATTTTTAACGCAATTTACCCCAATTTGGGCACTATTTCTTGCCTAACATCCCCCCAGAACCTCCCTGGAAGACTAATTTTACACAATATTGTGAATTATACATCTACCCACAAATAAGACACCATTCCTGGGTAAATGGACCAACCAGAACCAATCAGGACCAGTTCCAATACAAGCACTCGTTGTCATAAAAGTCCCCAAATTAGGCACACTGTTTGTGGCATAACTTTACTTCACAACTACCCTGGAAGATTATTTTATACAGAATGGTCCATATACATCTACCCTCATATGAGACAAAAATTCAGGTTAAATGGACCAAACAGAACCACCCAAGACCAGTTCCAATGCAACCACTTTTTTTAACGAAAATTACCCCAATTTGGACACTTATTCTTGCCTAACATCCACCCAGAAACTCCCTGGAAGATTATTTTATAGAAAATGGTCAATATACATCTCCCCTCATATGGGACAAAAATTCAGGGTAAATGGACCAACCAGAACCGCTCAGGACCAGTTCCAACACAAGCACTCGTTGTCATAAAAGTGCCCATATTAGGTACATTGATTGTGGCATAACTTTACTTCACAACTACCCTGGAAGATTATTTTATACAGAATGGTCAATATACATCTACCCTCATAGGAGACACAAATTCAGGGTAAATGGACCAACCAGAACCACCCAAGACCAGTTCCAAGACAACCACTATTTTTGACGCAATTTACCCCAATTTGGGCACTTATTCTTGCCTAACATCCCCCCAGAACCTCCCTGGAAGACTAATTTTAAACAAAATTGTGAAGTATACATCTACCCACAAATAAGACACCATTCCTGGGTAAATGGACCAACCAGAACCACTCAGGACCAGTTCCAACACAAGCACTCGTTGTCATAAAAGTGCCCAAATTAGGCACACTGTTTGTGGCATAACTTTACTTCACAACTACCCTGGAAGATTATTTTATACAGAATTGTCAATATACATCTACGCTCATATGAGAAAAAAATTCAGGTTAAATGGAACAACCAGAACCACCCAAGACCAGTTCCAAGACAACCACTATTTTTAACGCAATTTACCCCAATTTGGGCACTTATTTTTGCCTAACATCCCCCCAGAACCTCCCTGGAAGACTAATTTTACACAATATTGTGAAGTATACATCTACCCACAAATAAGACACCATTCCTGGGTAAATGGACCAACCAGAACCAATCAGGACCAGTTCCAATACAAGCACTCGTTGTCATAAAAGTGCCCAAATTAGGCACACTGTTTGTGGCATAACTTTACTTCACAACTACCCTGGAAGATTATTTTATACAGAATGGTCAATATACATCTACCCTCATATGAGACAAAAATTCAGGTTAAATGGACCAAACAGAACCACCCAAGACCAGTTCCAATGCAACCACTATTTTTAACGAAAATTACCCCAATTTGGACACTTATTCTTGCCTAACATCCACCCAGAAACTCCCTGGAAGATTATTTTATAGAAAATGGTCAATATACATCTCCCCTCATATGAGACAAAAAATCAGGGTAAATGGACCAACCAGAACCGCTCAGGACCAGTTCCAACACAAGCACTCGTTGTCATAAAAGTGCCCAAATTAGGCACACTGTTTGTGGCATAACTTTACTTCACAACTACCCTGGAAGATTATTTTATACAGAATTGTCAATATACATCTACCCTCATATGAGACAAAAATTCAGGTTAAATGGACCAACCAGAACCACCCAAGACCAGTTCCAAGACAACCACTATTTTTAACGCAATTTACCCCAATTTGGGCACTATTTCTTGCCTAACATCCCCCCAGAACCTCCCTGGAAGACTAATTTTACACAATATTGTGAATTATACATCTACCCACAAATAAGACACCATTCCTGGGTAAATGGACCAACCAGAACCAATCAGGACCAGTTCCAATACAAGCACTCGTTGTCATAAAAGTGCCCAAATTAGGCACACTGTTTGTGGCATAACTTTACTTCACAACTACCCTGGAAGATTATTTTATACAGAATGGTCAATATACATCTACCCTCATATGAGACAAAAATTCAGGTTAAATGGACCAAACAGAACCGCCCAAGACCAGTTCCAATGCAACCACTATTTTTAACGAAAATTACCCCAATTTGGACACTTATTCTTGCCTAACATCCACCCAGAAACTCCCTGGAAGATTATTTTATAGAAAATGGTCCATATACATCTCCCCTCATATGAGACAAAAATTCAGGGTAAATGGACCAACCAGAACCGCTCAGGACCAGTTCCAAGACAAGCACTCGTTGTCATAAAAGTGCCCATATTAGGTACATTGATTGTGGCATAACTTTACTTCACAACTACCCTGGAAGATTATTTTATACAGAATGGTCAATATACATCTACCCTCATAGGAGACAAAAATTCAGGGTAAATGGACTAACCAGAACCACCCAAGACCAGTTCCAAGACAACCACTATTTTTGACGCAATTTACCCCAATTTGGGCACTTATTCTTGCCTAACATCCCCCCAGAACCTCCCTGGAAGACTAATTTTACACAAAATTGTGAAGTATACATCTACCCACAAATAAGACACCATTCCTGGGTAAATGGACCAACCAGAACCACTCAGGACCAGTTCCAACACAAGCACTCGTTGTCATAAAAGTGCCCAAATTAGGCACACTGTTTGTGGCATAACTTTACTTCACAACTACCCTGGAAGATTATTTTATACAGAATTGTCAATATACATCTACCCTCATATGAGACAAAAATTCAGGTTAAATGGACCAACCAGAACCACCCAAGACCAGTTCCAAGACAACCACTATTTTTAACGCAATTTACCCCAATTTGGGCACTATTTCTTGCCTAACATCCCCCCAGAACCTCCCTGGAAGACTAATTTTACACAATATTGTGAATTATACATCTACCCACAAATAAGACACCATTCCTGGGTAAATGGACCAACCAGAACCACTCAGGACCAGTTCCAACACAAGCACTCGTTGTCATAAAAGTGCCCAAATTAGGCACACTGTTTGTGGCATAACTTTACTTCACAACTACCCTGGAAGATTATTTTATACAGAATTGTCAATATACATCTACCCTCATATGAGACAAAAATTCAGGTTAAATGGACCAACCAGAACCACCCAAGACCAGTTCCAAGACAACCACTATTTTTAACGCAATTTACCCCAATTTGGGCACTATTTCTTGCCTAACATCCCCCCAGAACCTCCCTGGAAGACTAATTTTACACAATATTGTGAATTATACATCTACCCACAAATAAGACACCATTCCTGGGTAAATGGACCAACCAGAACCAATCAGGACCAGTTCCAATACAAGCACTCGTTGTCATAAAAGTGCCCAAATTAGGCACACTGTTTGTGGCATAACTTTACTTCACAACTACCCTGGAAGATTATTTTATACAGAATGGTCAATATACATCTACCCTCATATGAGACAAAAATTCAGGTTAAATGGACCAAACAGAACCACCCAAGACCAGTTCCAATGCAACCACTATTTTTAACGAAAATTACCCCAATTTGGACACTTATTCTTGCCTAACATCCACCCAGAAACTCCCTGGAAGATTATTTTATAGAAAATGGTCAATATACATCTCCCCTCATATGAGACAAAAATTCAGGGTAAATGGACCAACCAGAACCGCTCAGGACCAGTTCCAAGACAAGCACTCGTTGTCATAAAAGTGCCCATATTAGGTACATTGATTGTGGCATAACTTTACTTCACAACTACCCTGGAAGATTATTTTATACAGAATGGTCAATATACATCTACCCTCATAGGAGACAAAAATTCAGGGTAAATGGACCAACCAGAACCACCCAAGACCAGTTCCAAGACAACCACTATTTTTGACGCAATTTACCCCAATTTGGGCACTTATTCTTGCCTAACATCCCCCCAGAACCTCCCTGGAAGACTAATTTTACACAAAATTGTGAAGTATACATCTACCCACAAATAAGACACCATTCCTGGGTAAATGGACCAACCAGAACCACTCAGGACCAGTTCCAACACAAGCACTCGTTGTCATAAAAGTGCCCAAATTAGGCACACTGTTTGTGGCATAACTTTACTTCACAACTACCCTGGAAGATTATTTTATACAGAATTGTCAATATACATCTACCCTCATATGAGACAAAAATTCAGGTTAAATGGACCAACCAGAACCACCCAAGACCAGTTCCAAGACAACCACTATTTTTAACGCAATTTACCCCAATTTGGGCACTATTTCTTGCCTAACATCCCCCCAGAACCTCCCTGGAAGACTAATTTTACACAATATTGTGAATTATACATCTACCCACAAATAAGACACCATTCCTGGGTAAATGGACCAACCAGAACCACTCAGGACCAGTTCCAACACAAGCACTCGTTGTCATAAAAGTGCCCAAATTAGGCACACTGTTTGTGGCATAACTTTACTTCACAACTACCCTGGAAGATTATTTTATACAGAATTGTCAATATACATCTACCCTCATATGAGACAAAAATTCAGGTTAAATGGACCAACCAGAACCACCCAAGACCAGTTCCAAGACAACCACTATTTTTAACGCAATTTACCCCAATTTGGGCACTATTTCTTGCCTAACATCCCCCCAGAACCTCCCTGGAAGACTAATTTTACACAATATTGTGAATTATACATCTACCCACAAATAAGACACCATTCCTGGGTAAATGGACCAACCAGAACCAATCAGGACCAGTTCCAATACAAGCACTCGTTGTCATAAAAGTGCCCAAATTAGGCACACTGTTTGTGGCATAACTTTACTTCACAACTACCCTGGAAGATTATTTTATACAGAATGGTCAATATACATCTACCCTCATATGAGACAAAAATTCAGGTTAAATGGACCAAACAGAACCACCCAAGACCAGTTCCAATGCAACCACTATTTTTAACGAAAATTACCCCAATTTGGACACTTATTCTTGCCTAACATCCACCCAGAAACTCCCTGGAAGATTATTTTATAGAAAATGGTCAATATACATCTCCCCTCATATGAGACAAAAATTCAGGGTAAATGGACCAACCAGAACCGCTCAGGACCAGTTCCAAGACAAGCACTCGTTGTCATAAAAGTGCCCATATTAGGTACATTGATTGTGGCATAACTTTACTTCACAACTACCCTGGAAGATTATTTTATACAGAATGGTCAATATACATCTACCCTCATAGGAGACAAAAATTCAGGGTAAATGGACCAACCAGAACCACCCAAGACCAGTTCCAAGACAACCACTATTTTTGACGCAATTTACCCCAATTTGGGCACTTATTCTTGCCTAACATCCCCCCAGAACCTCCCTGGAAGACTAATTTTACACAAAATTGTGAAGTATACATCTACCCACAAATAAGACACCATTCCTGGGTAAATGGACCAACCAGAACCACTCAGGACCAGTTCCAACACAAGCACTCGTTGTCATAAAAGTGCCCAAATTAGGCACACTGTTTGTGGCATAACTTTACTTCACAACTACCCTGGAAGATTATTTTATACAGAATTGTCAATATACATCTACCCTCATATGAGACAAAAATTCAGGTTAAATGGACCAACCAGAACCACCCAAGACCAGTTCCAAGACAACCACTATTTTTAACGCAATTTACCCCAATTTGGGCACTATTTCTTGCCTAACATCCCCCCAGAACCTCCCTGGAAGACTAATTTTACACAATATTGTGAATTATACATCTACCCACAAATAAGACACCATTCCTGGGTAAATGGACCAACCAGAACCAATCAGGACCAGTTCCAATACAAGCACTCGTTGTCATAAAAGTGCCCAAATTAGGCACACTGTTTGTGGCATAACTTTACTTCACAACTACCCTGGAAGATTATTTTATACAGAATGGTCAATATACATCTACCCTCATATGAGACAAAAATTCAGGTTAAATGGACCAAACAGAACCACCCAAGACCAGTTCCAATGCAACCACTATTTTTAACGAAAATTACCCCAATTTGGACACTTATTCTTGCCTAACATCCACCCAGAAACTCCCTGGAAGATTATTTTATAGAAAATGGTCAATATACATCTCCCCTCATATGAGACAAAAATTCAGGGTAAATGGACCAACCAGAACCGCTCAGGACCAGTTCCAAGACAAGCACTCGTTGTCATAAAAGTGCCCATATTAGGTACATTGATTGTGGCATAACTTTACTTCACAACTACCCTGGAAGATTATTTTATACAGAATGGTCAATATACATCTACCCTCATAGGAGACAAAAATTCAGGGTAAATGGACCAACCAGAACCACCCAAGACCAGTTCCAAGACAACCACTATTTTTGACGCAATTTACCCCAATTTGGGCACTTATTCTTGCCTAACATCCCCCCAGAACCTCCCTGGAAGACTAATTTTACACAAAATTGTGAAGTATACATCTACCCACAAATAAGACACCATTCCTGGGTAAATGGACCAACCAGAACCACTCAGGACCAGTTCCAACACAAGCACTCGTTGTCATAAAAGTGCCCAAATTAGGCACACTGTTTGTGGCATAACTTTACTTCACAACTACCCTGGAAGATTATTTTATACAGAATTGTCAATATACATCTACCCTCATATGAGACAAAAATTCAGGTTAAATGGACCAACCAGAACCACCCAAGACCAGTTCCAAGACAACCACTATTTTTAACGCAATTTACCCCAATTTGGGCACTATTTCTTGCCTAACATCCCCCCAGAACCTCCCTGGAAGACTAATTTTACACAATATTGTGAATTATACATCTACCCACAAATAAGACACCATTCCTGGGTAAATGGACCAACCAGAACCAATCAGGACCAGTTCCAATACAAGCACTCGTTGTCATAAAAGTGCCCAAATTAGGCACACTGTTTGTGGCATAACTTTACTTCACAACTACCCTGGAAGATTATTTTATACAGAATGGTCAATATACATCTACCCTCATATGAGACAAAAATTCAGGTTAAATGGACCAAACAGAACCACCCAAGACCAGTTCCAATGCAACCACTATTTTTAACGAAAATTACCCCAATTTGGACACTTATTCTTGCCTAACATCCACCCAGAAACTCCCTGGAAGATTATTTTATAGAAAATGGTCAATATACATCTCCCCTCATATGAGACAAAAAATCAGGGTAAATGGACCAACCAGAACCGCTCAGGACCAGTTCCAAGACAAGCACTCGTTGTCATAAAAGTGCCCATATTAGGTACATTGATTGTGGCATAACTTTACTTCACAACTACCCTGGAAGATTATTTTATACAGAATGGTCAATATACATCTACCCTCATAGGAGACAAAAATTCAGGGTAAATGGAACAACCAGAACCACCCAAGACCAGTTCCAAGACAACCACTATTTTTGACGCAATTTACCCCAATTTGGGCACTTATTCTTGCCTAACATCCCCCCAGAACCTCCCTGGAAGACTAATTTTACACAAAATTGTGAAGTATACATCTACCCACAAATAAGACACCATTCCTGGGTAAATGGACCAACCAGAACCACTCAGGACCAGTTCCAACACAAGCACTCGTTGTCATAAAAGTGCCCAAATTAGGCACACTGTTTGTGGCATAACTTTACTTCACAACTACCCTGGAAGATTATTTTATACAGAATTGTCAATATACATCTCCCCTCATATGAGACAAAAATTCAGGTTAAATGGACCAACCAGAACCACCCAAGACCAGTTCCAAGACAACCACTATTTTTAACGCAATTTACCCCAATTTGGGCACTATTTCTTGCCTAACATCCCCCCAGAACCTCCCTGGAAGACTAATTTTACACAATATTGTGAATTATACATCTACCCACAAATAAGACACCATTCCTGGGTAAATGGACCAACCAGAACCAATCAGGACCAGTTCCAATACAAGCACTCGTTGTCATAAAAGTGCCCAAATTAGGCACACTGTTTGTGGCATAACTTTACTTCACAACTACCCTGGAAGATTATTTTATACAGAATGGTCAATATACATCTACCCTCATATGAGACAAAAATTCAGGTTAAATGGACCAAACAGAACCACCCAAGACCAGTTCCAATGCAACCACTATTTTTAACGAAAATTACCCCAATTTGGACACTTATTCTTGCCTAACATCCACCCAGAAACTCCCTGGAAGATTATTTTATAGAAAATGGTCAATATACATCTCCCCTCATATGAGACAAAAATTCAGGGTAAATGGACCAACCAGAACCGCTCAGGACCAGTTCCAACACAAGCACTCGTTGTCATAAAAGTGCCCAAATTAGGCACACTGTTTGTGGCATAACTTTACTTCACAACTACCCTGGAAGATTATTTTATACAGAATTGTCAATATACATCTCCCCTCATATGAGACAAAAATTCAGGTTAAATGGACCAACCAGAACCACCCAAGACCAGTTCCAAGACAACCACTATTTTTAACGCAATTTACCCCAATTTGGGCACTATTTCTTGCCTAACATCCCCCCAGAACCTCCCTGGAAGACTAATTTTACACAATATTGTGAATTATACATCTACCCACAAATAAGACACCATTCCTGGGTAAATGGACCAACCAGAACCAATCAGGACCAGTTCCAATACAAGCACTCGTTGTCATAAAAGTGCCCAAATTAGGCACACTGTTTGTGGCATAACTTTACTTCACAACTACCCTGGAAGATTATTTTATACAGAATGGTCAATATACATCTACCCTCATATGAGACAAAAATTCAGGTTAAATGGACCAAACAGAACCACCCAAGACCAGTTCCAATGCAACCACTATTTTTAATGAAAATTACCCCAATTTGGACACTTATTCTTGCCTAACATCCACCCAGAAACTCCCTGGAAGATTATTTTATAGAAAATGGTCAATATACATCTCCCCTCATATGAGACAAAAATTCAGGGTAAATGGACCAACCAGAACCGCTCAGGACCAGTTCCAAGACAAGCACTCGTTGTCATAAAAGTGCCCATATTAGGTACATTGATTGTGGCATAACTTTACTTCACAACTACCCTGGAAGATTATTTTATACAGAATGGTCAATATACATCTACCCTCATAGGAGACAAAAATTCAGGGTAAATGGACCAACCAGAACCACCCAAGACCAGTTCCAAGACAACCACTATTTTTGACGCAATTTACCCCAATTTGGGCACTTATTCTTGCCTAACATCCCCCCAGAACCTCCCTGGAAGACTAATTTTACACAAAATTGTGAAGTATACATCTACCCACAAATAAGACACCATTCCTGGGTAAATGGACCAACCAGAACCACTCAGGACCAGTTCCAACACAAGCACTCGTTGTCATAAAAGTGCCCAAATTAGGCACACTGTTTGTGGCATAACTTTACTTCACAACTACCCTGGAAGATTATTTTATACAGAATTGTCAATATACATCTACCCTCATATGAGACAAAAATTCAGGTTAAATGGACCAACCAGAACCACCCAAGACCAGTTCCAAGACAACCACTATTTTTAACGCAATTTACCCCAATTTGGGCACTATTTCTTGCCTAACATCCCCCCAGAACCTCCCTGGAAGACTAATTTTACACAATATTGTGAATTATACATCTACCCACAAATAAGACACCATTCCTGGGTAAATGGACCAACCAGAACCAATCAGGACCAGTTCCAATACAAGCACTCGTTGTCATAAAAGTGCCCAAATTAGGCACACTGTTTGTGGCATAACTTTACTTCACAACTACCCTGGAAGATTATTTTATACAGAATGGTCAATATACATCTACCCTCATATGAGACAAAAATTCAGGTTAAATGGACCAAACAGAACCACCCAAGACCAGTTCCAATGCAACCACTATTTTTAACGAAAATTACCCCAATTTGGACACTTATTCTTGCCTAACATCCACCCAGAAACTCCCTGGAAGATTATTTTATAGAAAATGGTCAATATACATCTCCCCTCATATGAGACAAAAATTCAGGGTAAATGGACCAACCAGAACCGCTCAGGACCAGTTCCAAGACAAGCACTCGTTGTCATAAAAGTGCCCATATTAGGTACATTGATTGTGGCATAACTTTACTTCACAACTACCCTGGAAGATTATTTTATACAGAATGGTCAATATACATCTACCCTCATAGGAGACAAAAATTCAGGGTAAATGGACCAACCAGAACCACCCAAGACCAGTTCCAAGACAACCACTATTTTTGACGCAATTTACCCCAATTTGGGCACTTATTCTTGCCTAACATCCCCCCAGAACCTCCCTGGAAGACTAATTTTACACAAAATTGTGAAGTATACATCTACCCACAAATAAGACACCATTCCTGGGTAAATGGACCAACCAGAACCACTCAGGACCAGTTCCAACACAAGCACTCGTTGTCATAAAAGTGCCCAAATTAGGCACACTGTTTGTGGCATAACTTTACTTCACAACTACCCTGGAAGATTATTTTATACAGAATTGTCAATATACATCTACCCTCATATGAGACAAAAATTCAGGTTAAATGGACCAACCAGAACCACCCAAGACCAGTTCCAAGACAACCACTATTTTTAACGCAATTTACCCCAATTTGGGCACTATTTCTTGCCTAACATCCCCCCAGAACCTCCCTGGAAGACTAATCTTACACAATATTGTGAATTATACATCTACCCACAAATAAGACACCATTCCTGGGTAAATGGACCAACCAGAACCAATCAGGACCAGTTCCAATACAAGCACTCGTTGTCATAAAAGTGCCCAAATTAGGCACACTGTTTGTGGCATAACTTTACTTCACAACTACCCTGGAAGATTATTTTATACAGAATGGTCAATATACACCTACCCTCATATGAGACAAAAATTCAGGTTAAATGGACCAAACAGAATCACCCAAGACCAGTTCCAATGCAACCACTATTTTTAACGAAAATTACCCCAATTTGGACACTTATTCTTGCCTAACATCCACCCAGAAACTCCCTGGAAGATTATTTTATAGAAAATGGTCAATATACATCTCCCCTCATATGAGACAAAAAATCAGGGTAAATGGACCAACCAGAACCGCTCAGGACCAGTTCCAAGACAAGCACTCGTTGTCATAAAAGTGCCCATATTAGGTACATTGATTGTGGCATAACTTTACTTCACAACTACCCTGGAAGATTATTTTATACAGAATGGTCAATATACATCTACCCTCATAGGAGACAAAAATTCAGGGTAAATGGAACAACCAGAACCACCCAAGACCAGTTCCAAGACAACCACTATTTTTGACGCAATTTACCCCAATTTGGGCACTTATTCTTGCCTAACATCCCCCCAGAACCTCCCTGGAAGACTAATTTTACACAAAATTGTGAAGTATACATCTACCCACAAATAAGACACCATTCCTGGGTAAATGGACCAACCAGAACCACTCAGGACCAGTTCCAACACAAGCACTCGTTGTCATAAAAGTGCCCAAATTAGGCACACTGTTTGTGGCATAACTTTACTTCACAACTACCCTGGAAGATTATTTTATACAGAATGGTCAATATACATCTACCCTCATATGAGACAAAAATTTAGGTTAAATGGACCAAACAGAACCACCCAAGACCAGTTCCAATGCAACCACTATTTTTAATGAAAATTACCCCAATTTGGACACTTATTCTTGCCTAACATCCACCCAGAAACTCCCTGGAAGATTATTTTATAGAAAATGGTCAATATACATCTCCCCTCATATGAGACAAAAATTCAGGGTAAATGGACCAACCAGAACCGCTCAGGACCAGTTCCAAGACAAGCACTCGTTGTCATAAAAGTGCCCATATTAGGTACATTGATTGTGGCATAACTTTACTTCACAACTACCCTGGAAGATTATTTTATACAGAATGGTCAATATACATCTACCCTCATAGGAGACAAAAATTCAGGGTAAATGGACCAACCAGAACCACCCAAGACCAGTTCCAAGACAACCACTATTTTTGACGCAATTTACCCCAATTTGGGCACTTATTCTTGCCTAACATCCCCCCAGAACCTCCCTGGAAGACTAATTTTACAAAAAATTGTGAAGTATACATCTACCCACAAATAAGACACCATTCCTGGGTAAATGGACCAACCAGAACCACTCAGGACCAGTTCCAACACAAGCACTCGTTGTCATAAAAGTGCCCAAATTAGGCACACTGTTTGTGGCATAACTTTACTTCACAACTACCCTGGAAGATTATTTTATACAGAATTGTCAATATACATCTACCCTCATATGAGACAAAAATTCAGGTTAAATGGACCAACCAGAACCACCCAAGACCAGTTCCAAGACCATATTAGGTACATTGATTGTGGCATAACTTTACTTCACAACTACCCTGGAAGATTATTTTATACAGAATGGTCAATATACATCTACCCTCATAGGAGACAAAAATTCAGGGTAAATGGACCAACCAGAACCACCCAAGACCAGTTCCAAGACAACCACTATTTTTGACGCAATTTACCCCAATTTGGGCACTTATTCTTGCCTAACATCCCCCCAGAACCTCCCTGGAAGACTAATTTTACACAAAATTGTGAAGTATACATCTACCCACAAATAAGACACCATTCCTGGGTAAATGGACCAACCAGAACCACTCAGGACCAGTTCCAACACAAGCACTCGTTGTCATAAAAGTGCCCAAATTAGGCACACTGTTTGTGGAATAACTTTACTTCACAACTACCCTGGAAGATTATTTTATACAGAATGGTCAATATACATCTACCCTCATATGAGACAAAAATTCAGGTTAAATGGACCAAACAGAACCACCCAAGACCAGTTCCAATGCAACCACTATTTTTAACGAAAATTACCCCAATTTGGACACTTATTCTTGCCTAACATCCCCCCAGAACCTCCCTGGAAGACTAATTTTACACAATATTGTGAATTATACATCTACCCACAAATAAGACACCATTCCTGGGTAAATGGACCAACCAGAACCAATCAGGACCAGTTCCAATACAAGCACTCGTTGTCATAAAAGTGCCCAAATTAGGCACACTGTTTGTGGAATAACTTTACTTCACAACTACCCTGGAAGATTATTTTATACAGAATGGTCAATATACATCTACCCTCATATGAGACAAAAATTCAGGTTAAATGGACCAAACAGAACCACCCAAGACCAGTTCCAATGCAACCACTATTTTTAACGAAAATTACCCCAATTTGGACACTTATTCTTGCCTAACATCCACCCAGAAACTCCCTGGAAGATTATTTTATAGAAAATGGTCAATATACATCTCCCCTCATATGAGACAAAAATTCAGGGTAAATGGACCAACCAGAACCGCTCAGGACCAGTTCCAAGACAAGCACTCGTTGTCATAAAAGTGCCCATATTAGGTACATTGATTGTGGCATAACTTTACTTCCCAACTACCCTGGAAGATTATTTTATACAGAATGGTCAATATACATCTACCCTCATAGGAGACAAAAATTCAGGGTAAATGGACCAACCAGAACCACCCAAGACCAGTTCCAAGACAACCACTATTTTTGACGCAATTTACCCCAATTTGGGCACTTATTCTTGCCTAACATCCCCCCAGAACCTCCCTGGAAGACTAATTTTACACAAAATTGTGAAGTATACATCTACCCACAAATAAGACACCATTCCTGGGTAAATGGACCAACCAGAACCACTCAGGACCAGTTCCAACACAAGCACTCGTTGTCATAAAAGTGCCCAAATTAGGCACACTGTTTGTGGAATAACTTTACTTCACAACTACCCTGGAAGATTATTTTATACAGAATGGTCAATATACATCTACCCTCATAGGAGACAAAAATTCAGGGTAAATGGACCAACCAGAACCACCCAAGACCAGTTCCAAGACAACCACTATTTTTGACGCAATTTACCCCAATTTGGGCACTTATTCTTGCCTAACATCCCCCCAGAACCTCCCTGGAAGACTAATTTTACACAAAATTGTGAAGTATACATCTACCCACAAATAAGACACCATTCCTGGGTAAATGGACCAACCAGAACCACTCAGGACCAGTTCCAACACAAGCACTCGTTGTCATAAAAGTGCCCAAATTAGGCACACTGTTTGTGGAATAACTTTACTTCACAACTACCCTGGAAGATTATTTTATACAGAATGGTCAATATACATCTACCCTCATATGAGACAAAAATTCAGGTTAAATGGACCAAACAGAACCACCCAAGACCAGTTCCAATGCAACCACTATTTTTAACGAAAATTACCCCAATTTGGACACTTATTCTTGCCTAACATCCCCCCAGAACCTCCCTGGAAGACTAATTTTACACAATATTGTGAATTATACATCTACCCACAAATAAGACACCATTCCTGGGTAAATGGACCAACCAGAACCAATCAGGACCAGTTCCAATACAAGCACTCGTTGTCATAAAAGTGCCCAAATTAGGCACACTGTTTGTGGAATAACTTTACTTCACAACTACCCTGGAAGATTATTTTATACAGAATGGTCAATATACATCTACCCTCATATGAGACAAAAATTCAGGTTAAATGGACCAAACAGAACCACCCAAGACCAGTTCCAATGCAACCACTATTTTTAACGAAAATTACCCCAATTTGGACACTTATTCTTGCCTAACATCCCCCCAGAACCTCCCTGGAAGACTAATTTTACACAATATTGTGAATTATACATCTACCCACAAATAAGACACCATTCCTGGGTAAATGGACCAACCAGAACCAATCAGGACCAGTTCCAATACAAGCACTCGTTGTCATAAAAGTGCCCAAATTAGGCACACTGTTTGTGGAATAACTTTACTTCACAACTACCCTGGAAGATTATTTTATACACAATGGTCAATATACATCTACCCTCATATGAGACAAAAATTCAGGTTAAATGGACCAAACAGAACCACCCAAGACCAGTTCCAATGCAACCACTATTTTTAACGAAAATTACCCCAATTTGGACACTTATTCTTGCCTAACATCCACCCAGAAACTCCCTGGAAGATTATTTTATAGAAAATGGTCAATATACATCTCCCCTCATATGAGACAAAAATTCAGGGTAAATGGACCAACCAGAACCACCCAAGACCAGTTCCAAGACAACCACTATTTTTGACGCAATTTACCCCAATTTGGGCACTTATTCTTGCCTAACATCCCCCCAGAACCTCCCTGGAAGACTAATTTTACACAAAATTGTGAAGTATACATCTACCCACAAATAAGACACCATTCCTGGGTAAATGGACCAACCAGAACCACTCAGGACCAGTTCCAACACAAGCACTCGTTGTCATAAAAGTGCCCAAATTAGGCACACTGTTTGTGGAATAACTTTACTTCACAACTACCCTGGAAGATTATTTTATACAGAATGGTCAATATACATCTACCCTCATATGAGACAAAAATTCAGGTTAAATGGACCAACCAGAACCACACAAGACCGGTTATAATGCAACCACTATTTTTGACGCAATTTACCCCAATTTGGGGCACTATTTCTGGCTTAAAATCCCCCCAGAACCTCCCTGGAAGACTAATTTTACACAAAATCATCAATAATACATGCACCCACATTTTAGGCACTTTTTCCGGGGAAAATAACCCCCCAGAACCGAAATGGGCTACTTTTTATACAAACCAGTACGCACTGGGCCGCTATGGAACCCGCAGAACTCTGCCACACTGTGGACATTTTTTTTTACTGCAATTAGGGTCAAATTGCCGGGTCAAAAGTGTCATTTCTTCGGGTAAATCACCCTCCTGGGCCCGGTTTTAATGTTTAAAAAGGTCAAATATTTGTATTAAATATATAATATTTGTATTTGATCGATGAGTGCTGATTTAAAACCAATTTTAGTGCATTTTGGGCACTTTTGAGAATGGTCGTATGTCGTCGTATTTGGTCGCGCCGACGTTTATGGCTGTCTTTTACCCAGGAAAATCACCTCCAGTGCCCGATATTCATGTCTGCACTTTGTCTGCACAATATACATCTACCCTCATATGAGACAAAAATTCAGGTTAAATGGACCAACCAGAACCACCCAAGACCAGTTCCAAGACAACCACTATTTTTAACGCAATTTACCCCAATTTGGGCACTATTTCTTGCCTAACATCCCCCCAGAACCTCCCTGGAAGACTAATTTTACACAATATTGTGAATTATACATCTACCCACAAATAGGACACCATTCCTGGGTAAATGGACCAACCAGAACCAATCAGGACCAGTTCCAATACAAGCACTCGTTGTCATAAAAGTGCCCAAATTAGGCACACTGTTTGTGGCATAACTTTACTTCACAACTATCCTGGAAGATTATTTTATACAGAATGGTCAATATACATCTACCCTCATATGAGACAAAAATTCAGGTTAAATGGACCAAACAGAACCACCCAAGACCAGTTCCAATGCAACCACTATTTTTAACGAAAATTACCCCAATTTGGACACTTATTCTTGCCTAACATCCACCCAGAAACTCCCTGGAAGATTATTTTATAGAAAATGGTCAATATACATCTCCCCTCATATGAGACAAAAATTCAGGGTAAATGGACCAACCAGAACCGCTCAGGACCAGTTCCAAGACAAGCACTCGTTGTCATAAAAGTGCCCATATTAGGTACATTGATTGTGGCATAACTTTACTTCACAACTACCCTGGAAGATTATTTTATACAGAATGGTCAATATACATCTACCCTCATAGGAGACAAAAATTCAGGGTAAATGGACCAACCAGAACCACCCAAGACCAGTTCCAAGACAACCACTATTTTTGACGCAATTTACCCCAATTTGGGCACTTATTCTTGCCTAACATCCCCCCAGAACCTCCCTGGAAGACTAATTTTACACAAAATTGTGAAGTATACATCTACCCACAAATAAGACACCATTCCTGGGTAAATGGACCAACCAGAACCACTCAGGACCAGTTCCAACACAAGCACTCGTTGTCATAAAAGTGCCCAAATTAGGCACACTGTTTGTGGAATAACTTTACTTCACAACTACCCTGGAAGATTATTTTATACAGAATGGTCAATATACATCTACCCTCATATGAGACAAAAATTCAGGTTAAATGGACCAAACAGAACCACCCAAGACCAGTTCCAATGCAACCACTATTTTTAACGAAAATTACCCCAATTTGGACACTTATTCTTGCCTAACATCCCCCCAGAACCTCCCTGGAAGACTAATTTTACACAATATTGTGAATTATACATCTACCCACAAATAAGACACCATTCCTGGGTAAATGGACCAACCAGAACCAATCAGGACCAGTTCCAATACAAGCACTCGTTGTCATAAAAGTGCCCAAATTAGGCACACTGTTTGTGGAATAACTTTACTTCACAACTACCCTGGAAGATTATTTTATACAGAATGGTCAATATACATCTACCCTCATATGAGACAAAAATTCAGGTTAAATGGACCAAACAGAACCACCCAAGACCAGTTCCAATGCAACCACTATTTTTAACGAAAATTACCCCAATTTGGACACTTATTCTTGCCTAACATCCACCCAGAAACTCCCTGGAAGATTATTTTATAGAAAATGGTCAATATACATCTCCCCTCATATGAGACAAAAATTCAGGGTAAATGGACCAACCAGAACCGCTCAGGACCAGTTCCAAGACAAGCACTCGTTGTCATAAAAGTGCCCATATTAGGTACATTGATTGTGGCATAACTTTACTTCCCAACTACCCTGGAAGATTATTTTATACAGAATGGTCAATATACATCTACCCTCATAGGAGACAAAAATTCAGGGTAAATGGACCAACCAGAACCACCCAAGACCAGTTCCAAGACAACCACTATTTTTGACGCAATTTACCCCAATTTGGGCACTTATTCTTGCCTAACATCCCCCCAGAACCTCCCTGGAAGACTAATTTTACACAAAATTGTGAAGTATACATCTACCCACAAATAAGACACCATTCCTGGGTAAATGGACCAACCAGAACCACTCAGGACCAGTTCCAACACAAGCACTCGTTGTCATAAAAGTGCCCAAATTAGGCACACTGTTTGTGGAATAACTTTACTTCACAACTACCCTGGAAGATTATTTTATACAGAATGGTCAATATACATCTACCCTCATAGGAGACAAAAATTCAGGGTAAATGGACCAACCAGAACCACCCAAGACCAGTTCCAAGACAACCACTATTTTTGACGCAATTTACCCCAATTTGGGCACTTATTCTTGCCTAACATCCCCCCAGAACCTCCCTGGAAGACTAATTTTACACAAAATTGTGAAGTATACATCTACCCACAAATAAGACACCATTCCTGGGTAAATGGACCAACCAGAACCACTCAGGACCAGTTCCAACACAAGCACTCGTTGTCATAAAAGTGCCCAAATTAGGCACACTGTTTGTGGAATAACTTTACTTCACAACTACCCTGGAAGATTATTTTATACAGAATGGTCAATATACATCTACCCTCATATGAGACAAAAATTCAGGTTAAATGGACCAAACAGAACCACCCAAGACCAGTTCCAATGCAACCACTATTTTTAACGAAAATTACCCCAATTTGGACACTTATTCTTGCCTAACATCCCCCCAGAACCTCCCTGGAAGACTAATTTTACACAATATTGTGAATTATACATCTACCCACAAATAAGACACCATTCCTGGGTAAATGGACCAACCAGAACCAATCAGGACCAGTTCCAATACAAGCACTCGTTGTCATAAAAGTGCCCAAATTAGGCACACTGTTTGTGGAATAACTTTACTTCACAACTACCCTGGAAGATTATTTTATACAGAATGGTCAATATACATCTACCCTCATATGAGACAAAAATTCAGGTTAAATGGACCAAACAGAACCACCCAAGACCAGTTCCAATGCAACCACTATTTTTAACGAAAATTACCCCAATTTGGACACTTATTCTTGCCTAACATCCCCCCAGAACCTCCCTGGAAGACTAATTTTACACAATATTGTGAATTATACATCTACCCACAAATAAGACACCATTCCTGGGTAAATGGACCAACCAGAACCAATCAGGACCAGTTCCAATACAAGCACTCGTTGTCATAAAAGTGCCCAAATTAGGCACACTGTTTGTGGAATAACTTTACTTCACAACTACCCTGGAAGATTATTTTATACAGAATGGTCAATATACATCTACCCTCATATGAGACAAAAATTCAGGTTAAATGGACCAAACAGAACCACCCAAGACCAGTTCCAATGCAACCACTATTTTTAACGAAAATTACCCCAATTTGGACACTTATTCTTGCCTAACATCCACCCAGAAACTCCCTGGAAGATTATTTTATAGAAAATGGTCAATATACATCTCCCCTCATATGAGACAAAAATTCAGGGTAAATGGACCAACCAGAACCGCTCAGGACCAGTTCCAAGACAAGCACTCGTTGTCATAAAAGTGCCCATATTAGGTACATTGATTGTGGCATAACTTTACTTCCCAACTACCCTGGAAGATTATTTTATACAGAATGGTCAATATACATCTACCCTCATAGGAGACAAAAATTCAGGGTAAATGGACCAACCAGAACCACCCAAGACCAGTTCCAAGACAACCACTATTTTTGACGCAATTTACCCCAATTTGGGCACTTATTCTTGCCTAACATCCCCCCAGAACCTCCCTGGAAGACTAATTTTACACAAAATTGTGAAGTATACATCTACCCACAAATAAGACACCATTCCTGGGTAAATGGACCAACCAGAACCACTCAGGACCAGTTCCAACACAAGCACTCGTTGTCATAAAAGTGCCCAAATTAGGCACACTGTTTGTGGAATAACTTTACTTCACAACTACCCTGGAAGATTATTTTATACAGAATGGTCAATATACATCTACCCTCATAGGAGACAAAAATTCAGGGTAAATGGACCAACCAGAACCACCCAAGACCAGTTCCAAGACAACCACTATTTTTGACGCAATTTACCCCAATTTGGGCACTTATTCTTGCCTAACATCCCCCCAGAACCTCCCTGGAAGACTAATTTTACACAAAATTGTGAAGTATACATCTACCCACAAATAAGACACCATTCCTGGGTAAATGGACCAACCAGAACCACTCAGGACCAGTTCCAACACAAGCACTCGTTGTCATAAAAGTGCCCAAATTAGGCACACTGTTTGTGGAATAACTTTACTTCACAACTACCCTGGAAGATTATTTTATACAGAATGGTCAATATACATCTACCCTCATATGAGACAAAAATTCAGGTTAAATGGACCAAACAGAACCACCCAAGACCAGTTCCAATGCAACCACTATTTTTAACGAAAATTACCCCAATTTGGACACTTATTCTTGCCTAACATCCCCCCAGAACCTCCCTGGAAGACTAATTTTACACAATATTGTGAATTATACATCTACCCACAAATAAGACACCATTCCTGGGTAAATGGACCAACCAGAACCAATCAGGACCAGTTCCAATACAAGCACTCGTTGTCATAAAAGTGCCCAAATTAGGCACACTGTTTGTGGAATAACTTTACTTCACAACTACCCTGGAAGATTATTTTATACAGAATGGTCAATATACATCTACCCTCATATGAGACAAAAATTCAGGTTAAATGGACCAAACAGAACCACCCAAGACCAGTTCCAATGCAACCACTATTTTTAACGAAAATTACCCCAATTTGGACACTTATTCTTGCCTAACATCCCCCCAGAACCTCCCTGGAAGACTAATTTTACACAATATTGTGAATTATACATCTACCCACAAATAAGACACCATTCCTGGGTAAATGGACCAACCAGAACCAATCAGGACCAGTTCCAATACAAGCACTCGTTGTCATAAAAGTGCCCAAATTAGGCACACTGTTTGTGGAATAACTTTACTTCACAACTACCCTGGAAGATTATTTTATACACAATGGTCAATATACATCTACCCTCATATGAGACAAAAATTCAGGTTAAATGGACCAAACAGAACCACCCAAGACCAGTTCCAATGCAACCACTATTTTTAACGAAAATTACCCCAATTTGGACACTTATTCTTGCCTAACATCCACCCAGAAACTCCCTGGAAGATTATTTTATAGAAAATGGTCAATATACATCTCCCCTCATATGAGACAAAAATTCAGGGTAAATGGACCAACCAGAACCACCCAAGACCAGTTCCAAGACAACCACTATTTTTGACGCAATTTACCCCAATTTGGGCACTTATTCTTGCCTAACATCCCCCCAGAACCTCCCTGGAAGACTAATTTTACACAAAATTGTGAAGTATACATCTACCCACAAATAAGACACCATTCCTGGGTAAATGGACCAACCAGAACCACTCAGGACCAGTTCCAACACAAGCACTCGTTGTCATAAAAGTGCCCAAATTAGGCACACTGTTTGTGGAATAACTTTACTTCACAACTACCCTGGAAGATTATTTTATACAGAATGGTCAATATACATCTACCCTCATATGAGACAAAAATTCAGGTTAAATGGACCAACCAGAACCACACAAGACCGGTTATAATGCAACCACTATTTTTGACGCAATTTACCCCAATTTGGGGCACTATTTCTGGCTTAAAATCCCCCCAGAACCTCCCTGGAAGACTAATTTTACACAAAATCATCAATAATACATGCACCCACATTTTAGGCACTTTTTCCGGGGAAAATAACCCCCCAGAACCGAAATGGGCTACTTTTTATACAAACCAGTACGCACTGGGCCGCTATGGAACCCGCAGAACTCTGCCACACTGTGGACATTTTTTTTTACTGCAATTAGGGTCAAATTGCCGGGTCAAAAGTGTCATTTCTTCGGGTAAATCACCCTCCTGGGCCCGGTTTTAATGTTTAAAAAGGTCAAATATTTGTATTAAATATATAATATTTGTATTTGATCGATGAGTGCTGATTTAAAACCAATTTTAGTGCATTTTGGGCACTTTTGAGAATGGTCGTATGTCGTCGTATTTGGTCGCGCCGACGTTTATGGCTGTCTTTTACCCAGGAAAATCACCTCCAGTGCCCGATATTCATGTCTGCACTTTGTCTGCACAATATACATCTACCCTCATATGAGACAAAAATTCAGGTTAAATGGACCAACCAGAACCACCCAAGACCAGTTCCAAGACAACCACTATTTTTAACGCAATTTACCCCAATTTGGGCACTATTTCTTGCCTAACATCCCCCCAGAACCTCCCTGGAAGACTAATTTTACACAATATTGTGAATTATACATCTACCCACAAATAGGACACCATTCCTGGGTAAATGGACCAACCAGAACCAATCAGGACCAGTTCCAATACAAGCACTCGTTGTCATAAAAGTGCCCAAATTAGGCACACTGTTTGTGGCATAACTTTACTTCACAACTATCCTGGAAGATTATTTTATACAGAATGGTCAATATACATCTACCCTCATATGAGACAAAAATTCAGGTTAAATGGACCAAACAGAACCACCCAAGACCAGTTCCAATGCAACCACTATTTTTAACGAAAATTACCCCAATTTGGACACTTATTCTTGCCTAACATCCACCCAGAAACTCCCTGGAAGATTATTTTATAGAAAATGGTCAATATACATCTCCCCTCATATGAGACAAAAATTCAGGGTAAATGGACCAACCAGAACCGCTCAGGACCAGTTCCAAGACAAGCACTCGTTGTCATAAAAGTGCCCATATTAGGTACATTGATTGTGGCATAACTTTACTTCACAACTACCCTGGAAGATTATTTTATACAGAATGGTCAATATACATCTACCCTCATAGGAGACAAAAATTCAGGGTAAATGGACCAACCAGAACCACCCAAGACCAGTTCCAAGACAACCACTATTTTTGACGCAATTTACCCCAATTTGGGCACTTATTCTTGCCTAACATCCCCCCAGAACCTCCCTGGAAGACTAATTTTACACAAAATTGTGAAGTATACATCTACCCACAAATAAGACACCATTCCTGGGTAAATGGACCAACCAGAACCACTCAGGACCAGTTCCAACACAAGCACTCGTTGTCATAAAAGTGCCCAAATTAGGCACACTGTTTGTGGAATAACTTTACTTCACAACTACCCTGGAAGATTATTTTATACAGAATGGTCAATATACATCTACCCTCATATGAGACAAAAATTCAGGTTAAATGGACCAAACAGAACCACCCAAGACCAGTTCCAATGCAACCACTATTTTTAACGAAAATTACCCCAATTTGGACACTTATTCTTGCCTAACATCCCCCCAGAACCTCCCTGGAAGACTAATTTTACACAATATTGTGAATTATACATCTACCCACAAATAAGACACCATTCCTGGGTAAATGGACCAACCAGAACCAATCAGGACCAGTTCCAATACAAGCACTCGTTGTCATAAAAGTGCCCAAATTAGGCACACTGTTTGTGGAATAACTTTACTTCACAACTACCCTGGAAGATTATTTTATACAGAATGGTCAATATACATCTACCCTCATATGAGACAAAAATTCAGGTTAAATGGACCAAACAGAACCACCCAAGACCAGTTCCAATGCAACCACTATTTTTAACGAAAATTACCCCAATTTGGACACTTATTCTTGCCTAACATCCACCCAGAAACTCCCTGGAAGATTATTTTATAGAAAATGGTCAATATACATCTCCCCTCATATGAGACAAAAATTCAGGGTAAATGGACCAACCAGAACCGCTCAGGACCAGTTCCAAGACAAGCACTCGTTGTCATAAAAGTGCCCATATTAGGTACATTGATTGTGGCATAACTTTACTTCCCAACTACCCTGGAAGATTATTTTATACAGAATGGTCAATATACATCTACCCTCATAGGAGACAAAAATTCAGGGTAAATGGACCAACCAGAACCACCCAAGACCAGTTCCAAGACAACCACTATTTTTGACGCAATTTACCCCAATTTGGGCACTTATTCTTGCCTAACATCCCCCCAGAACCTCCCTGGAAGACTAATTTTACACAAAATTGTGAAGTATACATCTACCCACAAATAAGACACCATTCCTGGGTAAATGGACCAACCAGAACCACTCAGGACCAGTTCCAACACAAGCACTCGTTGTCATAAAAGTGCCCAAATTAGGCACACTGTTTGTGGAATAACTTTACTTCACAACTACCCTGGAAGATTATTTTATACAGAATGGTCAATATACATCTACCCTCATAGGAGACAAAAATTCAGGGTAAATGGACCAACCAGAACCACCCAAGACCAGTTCCAAGACAACCACTATTTTTGACGCAATTTACCCCAATTTGGGCACTTATTCTTGCCTAACATCCCCCCAGAACCTCCCTGGAAGACTAATTTTACACAAAATTGTGAAGTATACATCTACCCACAAATAAGACACCATTCCTGGGTAAATGGACCAACCAGAACCACTCAGGACCAGTTCCAACACAAGCACTCGTTGTCATAAAAGTGCCCAAATTAGGCACACTGTTTGTGGAATAACTTTACTTCACAACTACCCTGGAAGATTATTTTATACAGAATGGTCAATATACATCTACCCTCATATGAGACAAAAATTCAGGTTAAATGGACCAAACAGAACCACCCAAGACCAGTTCCAATGCAACCACTATTTTTAACGAAAATTACCCCAATTTGGACACTTATTCTTGCCTAACATCCCCCCAGAACCTCCCTGGAAGACTAATTTTACACAATATTGTGAATTATACATCTACCCACAAATAAGACACCATTCCTGGGTAAATGGACCAACCAGAACCAATCAGGACCAGTTCCAATACAAGCACTCGTTGTCATAAAAGTGCCCAAATTAGGCACACTGTTTGTGGAATAACTTTACTTCACAACTACCCTGGAAGATTATTTTATATAGAATGGTCAATATACATCTACCCTCATATGAGACAAAAATTCAGGTTAAATGGACCAAACAGAACCACCCAAGACCAGTTCCAATGCAACCACTATTTTTAACGAAAATTACCCCAATTTGGACACTTATTCTTGCCTAACATCCCCCCAGAACCTCCCTGGAAGACTAATTTTACACAATATTGTGAATTATACATCTACCCACAAATAAGACACCATTCCTGGGTAAATGGACCAACCAGAACCAATCAGGACCAGTTCCAATACAAGCACTCGTTGTCATAAAAGTGCCCAAATTAGGCACACTGTTTGTGGAATAACTTTACTTCACAACTACCCTGGAAGATTATTTTATACACAATGGTCAATATACATCTACCCTCATATGAGACAAAAATTCAGGTTAAATGGACCAAACAGAACCACCCAAGACCAGTTCCAATGCAACCACTATTTTTAACGAAAATTACCCCAATTTGGACACTTATTCTTGCCTAACATCCACCCAGAAACTCCCTGGAAGATTATTTTATAGAAAATGGTCAATATACATCTCCCCTCATATGAGACAAAAATTCAGGGTAAATGGACCAACCAGAACCACCCAAGACCAGTTCCAAGACAACCACTATTTTTGACGCAATTTACCCCAATTTGGGCACTTATTCTTGCCTAACATCCCCCCAGAACCTCCCTGGAAGACTAATTTTACACAAAATTGTGAAGTATACATCTACCCACAAATAAGACACCATTCCTGGGTAAATGGACCAACCAGAACCACTCAGGACCAGTTCCAACACAAGCACTCGTTGTCATAAAAGTGCCCAAATTAGGCACACTGTTTGTGGAATAACTTTACTTCACAACTACCCTGGAAGATTATTTTATACAGAATGGTCAATATACATCTACCCTCATATGAGACAAAAATTCAGGTTAAATGGACCAACCAGAACCACACAAGACCGGTTATAATGCAACCACTATTTTTGACGCAATTTACCCCAATTTGGGGCACTATTTCTGGCTTAAAATCCCCCCAGAACCTCCCTGGAAGACTAATTTTACACAAAATCATCAATAATACATGCACCCACATTTTAGGCACTTTTTCCGGGGAAAATAACCCCCCAGAACCGAAATGGGCTACTTTTTATACAAACCAGTACGCACTGGGCCGCTATGGAACCCGCAGAACTCTGCCACACTGTGGACATTTTTTTTTACTGCAATTAGGGTCAAATTGCCGGGTCAAAAGTGTCATTTCTTCGGGTAAATCACCCTCCTGGGCCCGGTTTTAATGTTTAAAAAGGTCAAATATTTGTATTAAATATATAATATTTGTATTTGATCGATGAGTGCTGATTTAAAACCAATTTTAGTGCATTTTGGGCACTTTTGAGAATGGTCGTATGTCGTCGTATTTGGTCGCGCCGACGTTTATGGCTGTCTTTTACCCAGGAAAATCACCTCCAGTGCCCGATATTCATGTCTGCACTTTGTCTGCACAATATACATCTACCCTCATATGAGACAAAAATTCAGGTTAAATGGACCAACCAGAACCACCCAAGACCAGTTCCAAGACAACCACTATTTTTAACGCAATTTACCCCAATTTGGGCACTATTTCTTGCCTAACATCCCCCCAGAACCTCCCTGGAAGACTAATTTTACACAATATTGTGAATTATACATCTACCCACAAATAGGACACCATTCCTGGGTAAATGGACCAACCAGAACCAATCAGGACCAGTTCCAATACAAGCACTCGTTGTCATAAAAGTGCCCAAATTAGGCACACTGTTTGTGGCATAACTTTACTTCACAACTATCCTGGAAGATTATTTTATACAGAATGGTCAATATACATCTACCCTCATATGAGACAAAAATTCAGGTTAAATGGACCAAACAGAACCACCCAAGACCAGTTCCAATGCAACCACTATTTTTAACGAAAATTACCCCAATTTGGACACTTATTCTTGCCTAACATCCACCCAGAAACTCCCTGGAAGATTATTTTATAGAAAATGGTCAATATACATCTCCCCTCATATGAGACAAAAATTCAGGGTAAATGGACCAACCAGAACCGCTCAGGACCAGTTCCAAGACAAGCACTCGTTGTCATAAAAGTGCCCATATTAGGTACATTGATTGTGGCATAACTTTACTTCACAACTACCCTGGAAGATTATTTTATACAGAATGGTCAATATACATCTACCCTCATAGGAGACAAAAATTCAGGGTAAATGGACCAACCAGAACCACCCAAGACCAGTTCCAAGACAACCACTATTTTTGACGCAATTTACCCCAATTTGGGCACTTATTCTTGCCTAACATCCCCCCAGAACCTCCCTGGAAGACTAATTTTACACAAAATTGTGAAGTATACATCTACCCACAAATAAGACACCATTCCTGGGTAAATGGACCAACCAGAACCACTCAGGACCAGTTCCAACACAAGCACTCGTTGTCATAAAAGTGCCCAAATTAGGCACACTGTTTGTGGAATAACTTTACTTCACAACTACCCTGGAAGATTATTTTATACAGAATGGTCAATATACATCTACCCTCATATGAGACAAAAATTCAGGTTAAATGGACCAAACAGAACCACCCAAGACCAGTTCCAATGCAACCACTATTTTTAACGAAAATTACCCCAATTTGGACACTTATTCTTGCCTAACATCCCCCCAGAACCTCCCTGGAAGACTAATTTTACACAATATTGTGAATTATACATCTACCCACAAATAAGACACCATTCCTGGGTAAATGGACCAACCAGAACCAATCAGGACCAGTTCCAATACAAGCACTCGTTGTCATAAAAGTGCCCAAATTAGGCACACTGTTTGTGGAATAACTTTACTTCACAACTACCCTGGAAGATTATTTTATACAGAATGGTCAATATACATCTACCCTCATATGAGACAAAAATTCAGGTTAAATGGACCAAACAGAACCACCCAAGACCAGTTCCAATGCAACCACTATTTTTAACGAAAATTACCCCAATTTGGACACTTATTCTTGCCTAACATCCACCCAGAAACTCCCTGGAAGATTATTTTATAGAAAATGGTCAATATACATCTCCCCTCATATGAGACAAAAATTCAGGGTAAATGGACCAACCAGAACCGCTCAGGACCAGTTCCAAGACAAGCACTCGTTGTCATAAAAGTGCCCATATTAGGTACATTGATTGTGGCATAACTTTACTTCCCAACTACCCTGGAAGATTATTTTATACAGAATGGTCAATATACATCTACCCTCATAGGAGACAAAAATTCAGGGTAAATGGACCAACCAGAACCACCCAAGACCAGTTCCAAGACAACCACTATTTTTGACGCAATTTACCCCAATTTGGGCACTTATTCTTGCCTAACATCCCCCCAGAACCTCCCTGGAAGACTAATTTTACACAAAATTGTGAAGTATACATCTACCCACAAATAAGACACCATTCCTGGGTAAATGGACCAACCAGAACCACTCAGGACCAGTTCCAACACAAGCACTCGTTGTCATAAAAGTGCCCAAATTAGGCACACTGTTTGTGGAATAACTTTACTTCACAACTACCCTGGAAGATTATTTTATACAGAATGGTCAATATACATCTACCCTCATAGGAGACAAAAATTCAGGGTAAATGGACCAACCAGAACCACCCAAGACCAGTTCCAAGACAACCACTATTTTTGACGCAATTTACCCCAATTTGGGCACTTATTCTTGCCTAACATCCCCCCAGAACCTCCCTGGAAGACTAATTTTACACAAAATTGTGAAGTATACATCTACCCACAAATAAGACACCATTCCTGGGTAAATGGACCAACCAGAACCACTCAGGACCAGTTCCAACACAAGCACTCGTTGTCATAAAAGTGCCCAAATTAGGCACACTGTTTGTGGAATAACTTTACTTCACAACTACCCTGGAAGATTATTTTATACAGAATGGTCAATATACATCTACCCTCATATGAGACAAAAATTCAGGTTAAATGGACCAAACAGAACCACCCAAGACCAGTTCCAATGCAACCACTATTTTTAACGAAAATTACCCCAATTTGGACACTTATTCTTGCCTAACATCCCCCCAGAACCTCCCTGGAAGACTAATTTTACACAATATTGTGAATTATACATCTACCCACAAATAAGACACCATTCCTGGGTAAATGGACCAACCAGAACCAATCAGGACCAGTTCCAATACAAGCACTCGTTGTCATAAAAGTGCCCAAATTAGGCACACTGTTTGTGGAATAACTTTACTTCACAACTACCCTGGAAGATTATTTTATACAGAATGGTCAATATACATCTACCCTCATATGAGACAAAAATTCAGGTTAAATGGACCAAACAGAACCACCCAAGACCAGTTCCAATGCAACCACTATTTTTAACGAAAATTACCCCAATTTGGACACTTATTCTTGCCTAACATCCCCCCAGAACCTCCCTGGAAGACTAATTTTACACAATATTGTGAATTATACATCTACCCACAAATAAGACACCATTCCTGGGTAAATGGACCAACCAGAACCAATCAGGACCAGTTCCAATACAAGCACTCGTTGTCATAAAAGTGCCCAAATTAGGCACACTGTTTGTGGAATAACTTTACTTCACAACTACCCTGGAAGATTATTTTATACAGAATGGTCAATATACATCTACCCTCATATGAGACAAAAATTCAGGTTAAATGGACCAAACAGAACCACCCAAGACCAGTTCCAATGCAACCACTATTTTTAACGAAAATTACCCCAATTTGGACACTTATTCTTGCCTAACATCCACCCAGAAACTCCCTGGAAGATTATTTTATAGAAAATGGTCAATATACATCTCCCCTCATATGAGACAAAAATTCAGGGTAAATGGACCAACCAGAACCGCTCAGGACCAGTTCCAAGACAAGCACTCGTTGTCATAAAAGTGCCCATATTAGGTACATTGATTGTGGCATAACTTTACTTCCCAACTACCCTGGAAGATTATTTTATACAGAATGGTCAATATACATCTACCCTCATAGGAGACAAAAATTCAGGGTAAATGGACCAACCAGAACCACCCAAGACCAGTTCCAAGACAACCACTATTTTTGACGCAATTTACCCCAATTTGGGCACTTATTCTTGCCTAACATCCCCCCAGAACCTCCCTGGAAGACTAATTTTACACAAAATTGTGAAGTATACATCTACCCACAAATAAGACACCATTCCTGGGTAAATGGACCAACCAGAACCACTCAGGACCAGTTCCAACACAAGCACTCGTTGTCATAAAAGTGCCCAAATTAGGCACACTGTTTGTGGAATAACTTTACTTCACAACTACCCTGGAAGATTATTTTATACAGAATGGTCAATATACATCTACCCTCATAGGAGACAAAAATTCAGGGTAAATGGACCAACCAGAACCACCCAAGACCAGTTCCAAGACAACCACTATTTTTGACGCAATTTACCCCAATTTGGGCACTTATTCTTGCCTAACATCCCCCCAGAACCTCCCTGGAAGACTAATTTTACACAAAATTGTGAAGTATACATCTACCCACAAATAAGACACCATTCCTGGGTAAATGGACCAACCAGAACCACTCAGGACCAGTTCCAACACAAGCACTCGTTGTCATAAAAGTGCCCAAATTAGGCACACTGTTTGTGGAATAACTTTACTTCACAACTACCCTGGAAGATTATTTTATACAGAATGGTCAATATACATCTACCCTCATATGAGACAAAAATTCAGGTTAAATGGACCAAACAGAACCACCCAAGACCAGTTCCAATGCAACCACTATTTTTAACGAAAATTACCCCAATTTGGACACTTATTCTTGCCTAACATCCCCCCAGAACCTCCCTGGAAGACTAATTTTACACAATATTGTGAATTATACATCTACCCACAAATAAGACACCATTCCTGGGTAAATGGACCAACCAGAACCAATCAGGACCAGTTCCAATACAAGCACTCGTTGTCATAAAAGTGCCCAAATTAGGCACACTGTTTGTGGAATAACTTTACTTCACAACTACCCTGGAAGATTATTTTATACAGAATGGTCAATATACATCTACCCTCATATGAGACAAAAATTCAGGTTAAATGGACCAAACAGAACCACCCAAGACCAGTTCCAATGCAACCACTATTTTTAACGAAAATTACCCCAATTTGGACACTTATTCTTGCCTAACATCCCCCCAGAACCTCCCTGGAAGACTAATTTTACACAATATTGTGAATTATACATCTACCCACAAATAAGACACCATTCCTGGGTAAATGGACCAACCAGAACCAATCAGGACCAGTTCCAATACAAGCACTCGTTGTCATAAAAGTGCCCAAATTAGGCACACTGTTTGTGGAATAACTTTACTTCACAACTACCCTGGAAGATTATTTTATACACAATGGTCAATATACATCTACCCTCATATGAGACAAAAATTCAGGTTAAATGGACCAAACAGAACCACCCAAGACCAGTTCCAATGCAACCACTATTTTTAACGAAAATTACCCCAATTTGGACACTTATTCTTGCCTAACATCCACCCAGAAACTCCCTGGAAGATTATTTTATAGAAAATGGTCAATATACATCTCCCCTCATATGAGACAAAAATTCAGGGTAAATGGACCAACCAGAACCACCCAAGACCAGTTCCAAGACAACCACTATTTTTGACGCAATTTACCCCAATTTGGGCACTTATTCTTGCCTAACATCCCCCCAGAACCTCCCTGGAAGACTAATTTTACACAAAATTGTGAAGTATACATCTACCCACAAATAAGACACCATTCCTGGGTAAATGGACCAACCAGAACCACTCAGGACCAGTTCCAACACAAGCACTCGTTGTCATAAAAGTGCCCAAATTAGGCACACTGTTTGTGGAATAACTTTACTTCACAACTACCCTGGAAGATTATTTTATACAGAATGGTCAATATACATCTACCCTCATATGAGACAAAAATTCAGGTTAAATGGACCAACCAGAACCACACAAGACCGGTTATAATGCAACCACTATTTTTGACGCAATTTACCCCAATTTGGGGCACTATTTCTGGCTTAAAATCCCCCCAGAACCTCCCTGGAAGACTAATTTTACACAAAATCATCAATAATACATGCACCCACATTTTAGGCACTTTTTCCGGGGAAAATAACCCCCCAGAACCGAAATGGGCTACTTTTTATACAAACCAGTACGCACTGGGCCGCTATGGAACCCGCAGAACTCTGCCACACTGTGGACATTTTTTTTTACTGCAATTAGGGTCAAATTGCCGGGTCAAAAGTGTCATTTCTTCGGGTAAATCACCCTCCTGGGCCCGGTTTTAATGTTTAAAAAGGTCAAATATTTGTATTAAATATATAATATTTGTATTTGATCGATGAGTGCTGATTTAAAACCAATTTTAGTGCATTTTGGGCACTTTTGAGAATGGTCGTATGTCGTCGTATTTGGTCGCGCCGACGTTTATGGCTGTCTTTTACCCAGGAAAATCACCTCCAGTGCCCGATATTCATGTCTGCACTTTGTCTGCACAATATACATCTACCCTCATATGAGACAAAAATTCAGGTTAAATGGACCAACCAGAACCACCCAAGACCAGTTCCAAGACAACCACTATTTTTAACGCAATTTACCCCAATTTGGGCACTATTTCTTGCCTAACATCCCCCCAGAACCTCCCTGGAAGACTAATTTTACACAATATTGTGAATTATACATCTACCCACAAATAGGACACCATTCCTGGGTAAATGGACCAACCAGAACCAATCAGGACCAGTTCCAATACAAGCACTCGTTGTCATAAAAGTGCCCAAATTAGGCACACTGTTTGTGGCATAACTTTACTTCACAACTATCCTGGAAGATTATTTTATACAGAATGGTCAATATACATCTACCCTCATATGAGACAAAAATTCAGGTTAAATGGACCAAACAGAACCACCCAAGACCAGTTCCAATGCAACCACTATTTTTAACGAAAATTACCCCAATTTGGACACTTATTCTTGCCTAACATCCACCCAGAAACTCCCTGGAAGATTATTTTATAGAAAATGGTCAATATACATCTCCCCTCATATGAGACAAAAATTCAGGGTAAATGGACCAACCAGAACCGCTCAGGACCAGTTCCAAGACAAGCACTCGTTGTCATAAAAGTGCCCATATTAGGTACATTGATTGTGGCATAACTTTACTTCACAACTACCCTGGAAGATTATTTTATACAGAATGGTCAATATACATCTACCCTCATAGGAGACAAAAATTCAGGGTAAATGGACCAACCAGAACCACCCAAGACCAGTTCCAAGACAACCACTATTTTTGACGCAATTTACCCCAATTTGGGCACTTATTCTTGCCTAACATCCCCCCAGAACCTCCCTGGAAGACTAATTTTACACAAAATTGTGAAGTATACATCTACCCACAAATAAGACACCATTCCTGGGTAAATGGACCAACCAGAACCACTCAGGACCAGTTCCAACACAAGCACTCGTTGTCATAAAAGTGCCCAAATTAGGCACACTGTTTGTGGAATAACTTTACTTCACAACTACCCTGGAAGATTATTTTATACAGAATGGTCAATATACATCTACCCTCATATGAGACAAAAATTCAGGTTAAATGGACCAAACAGAACCACCCAAGACCAGTTCCAATGCAACCACTATTTTTAACGAAAATTACCCCAATTTGGACACTTATTCTTGCCTAACATCCCCCCAGAACCTCCCTGGAAGACTAATTTTACACAATATTGTGAATTATACATCTACCCACAAATAAGACACCATTCCTGGGTAAATGGACCAACCAGAACCAATCAGGACCAGTTCCAATACAAGCACTCGTTGTCATAAAAGTGCCCAAATTAGGCACACTGTTTGTGGAATAACTTTACTTCACAACTACCCTGGAAGATTATTTTATACAGAATGGTCAATATACATCTACCCTCATATGAGACAAAAATTCAGGTTAAATGGACCAAACAGAACCACCCAAGACCAGTTCCAATGCAACCACTATTTTTAACGAAAATTACCCCAATTTGGACACTTATTCTTGCCTAACATCCACCCAGAAACTCCCTGGAAGATTATTTTATAGAAAATGGTCAATATACATCTCCCCTCATATGAGACAAAAATTCAGGGTAAATGGACCAACCAGAACCGCTCAGGACCAGTTCCAAGACAAGCACTCGTTGTCATAAAAGTGCCCATATTAGGTACATTGATTGTGGCATAACTTTACTTCCCAACTACCCTGGAAGATTATTTTATACAGAATGGTCAATATACATCTACCCTCATAGGAGACAAAAATTCAGGGTAAATGGACCAACCAGAACCACCCAAGACCAGTTCCAAGACAACCACTATTTTTGACGCAATTTACCCCAATTTGGGCACTTATTCTTGCCTAACATCCCCCCAGAACCTCCCTGGAAGACTAATTTTACACAAAATTGTGAAGTATACATCTACCCACAAATAAGACACCATTCCTGGGTAAATGGACCAACCAGAACCACTCAGGACCAGTTCCAACACAAGCACTCGTTGTCATAAAAGTGCCCAAATTAGGCCACACTGTTTGTGGAATAACTTTACTTCACAACTACCCTGGAAGATTATTTTATACAGAATGGTCAATATACATCTACCCTCATAGGAGACAAAAATTCAGGGTAAATGGACCAACCAGAACCACCCAAGACCAGTTCCAAGACAACCACTATTTTTGACGCAATTTACCCCAATTTGGGCACTTATTCTTGCCTAACATCCCCCCAGAACCTCCCTGGAAGACTAATTTTACACAAAATTGTGAAGTATACATCTACCCACAAATAAGACACCATTCCTGGGTAAATGGACCAACCAGAACCACTCAGGACCAGTTCCAACACAAGCACTCGTTGTCATAAAAGTGCCCAAATTAGGCACACTGTTTGTGGAATAACTTTACTTCACAACTACCCTGGAAGATTATTTTATACAGAATGGTCAATATACATCTACCCTCATATGAGACAAAAATTCAGGTTAAATGGACCAAACAGAACCACCCAAGACCAGTTCCAATGCAACCACTATTTTTAACGAAAATTACCCCAATTTGGACACTTATTCTTGCCTAACATCCCCCCAGAACCTCCCTGGAAGACTAATTTTACACAATATTGTGAATTATACATCTACCCACAAATAAGACACCATTCCTGGGTAAATGGACCAACCAGAACCAATCAGGACCAGTTCCAATACAAGCACTCGTTGTCATAAAAGTGCCCAAATTAGGCACACTGTTTGTGGAATAACTTTACTTCACAACTACCCTGGAAGATTATTTTATACAGAATGGTCAATATACATCTACCCTCATATGAGACAAAAATTCAGGTTAAATGGACCAAACAGAACCACCCAAGACCAGTTCCAATGCAACCACTATTTTTAACGAAAATTACCCCAATTTGGACACTTATTCTTGCCTAACATCCCCCCAGAACCTCCCTGGAAGACTAATTTTACACAATATTGTGAATTATACATCTACCCACAAATAAGACACCATTCCTGGGTAAATGGACCAACCAGAACCAATCAGGACCAGTTCCAATACAAGCACTCGTTGTCATAAAAGTGCCCAAATTAGGCACACTGTTTGTGGAATAACTTTACTTCACAACTACCCTGGAAGATTATTTTATACACAATGGTCAATATACATCTACCCTCATATGAGACAAAAATTCAGGTTAAATGGACCAAACAGAACCACCCAAGACCAGTTCCAATGCAACCACTATTTTTAACGAAAATTACCCCAATTTGGACACTTATTCTTGCCTAACATCCACCCAGAAACTCCCTGGAAGATTATTTTATAGAAAATGGTCAATATACATCTCCCCTCATATGAGACAAAAATTCAGGGTAAATGGACCAACCAGAACCACCCAAGACCAGTTCCAAGACAACCACTATTTTTGACGCAATTTACCCCAATTTGGGCACTTATTCTTGCCTAACATCCCCCCAGAACCTCCCTGGAAGACTAATTTTACACAAAATTGTGAAGTATACATCTACCCACAAATAAGACACCATTCCTGGGTAAATGGACCAACCAGAACCACTCAGGACCAGTTCCAACACAAGCACTCGTTGTCATAAAAGTGCCCAAATTAGGCACACTGTTTGTGGAATAACTTTACTTCACAACTACCCTGGAAGATTATTTTATACAGAATGGTCAATATACATCTACCCTCATATGAGACAAAAATTCAGGTTAAATGGACCAACCAGAACCACACAAGACCGGTTATAATGCAACCACTATTTTTGACGCAATTTACCCCAATTTGGGGCACTATTTCTGGCTTAAAATCCCCCCAGAACCTCCCTGGAAGACTAATTTTACACAAAATCATCAATAATACATGCACCCACATTTTAGGCACTTTTTCCGGGGAAAATAACCCCCCAGAACCGAAATGGGCTACTTTTTATACAAACCAGTACGCACTGGGCCGCTATGGAACCCGCAGAACTCTGCCACACTGTGGACATTTTTTTTTACTGCAATTAGGGTCAAATTGCCGGGTCAAAAGTGTCATTTCTTCGGGTAAATCACCCTCCTGGGCCCGGTTTTAATGTTTAAAAAGGTCAAATATTTGTATTAAATATATAATATTTGTATTTGATCGATGAGTGCTGATTTAAAACCAATTTTAGTGCATTTTGGGCACTTTTGAGAATGGTCGTATGTCGTCGTATTTGGTCGCGCCGACGTTTATGGCTGTCTTTTACCCAGGAAAATCACCTCCAGTGCCCGATATTCATGTCTGCACTTTGTCTGCACAATATACATCTACCCTCATATGAGACAAAAATTCAGGTTAAATGGACCAACCAGAACCACCCAAGACCAGTTCCAAGACAACCACTATTTTTAACGCAATTTACCCCAATTTGGGCACTATTTCTTGCCTAACATCCCCCCAGAACCTCCCTGGAAGACTAATTTTACACAATATTGTGAATTATACATCTACCCACAAATAGGACACCATTCCTGGGTAAATGGACCAACCAGAACCAATCAGGACCAGTTCCAATACAAGCACTCGT